>NC_048298.1:184986374-185103677 GCF_013100865.1 Trachemys scripta elegans
CCTGTGGCACCTTTAAGACTAACAGAAGTATTGGGAGCATAAGCTTTCGTGGGTAAGAACCTCACTTCTTCAGATGCAAGTCATCTGAAGAAGTGAGGTTCTTACCCACGAAAGCTTATGCTCCCAATACTTCTGTTAGTCTCTGAAGAAATGAGGTTCTTACCCACGAAAGCTTATGCTCCCAATACTTCTGTTAGTCTTAAAGGTGCCACAGGACCCTCTGTTGCTTTGTTCTGTCTGTTATTACTTGAAACCACTTAAATCCTACTTTTTATACTTAATAAAATCACTTTTGTTTATTAGTAAACCCAGAGTAAGTGATTAATACCTAGAGGAGCAAACAGCTGTGCATATCTCTCTATCAGTGTTATAGAGGGTGGACAATTTATGAGTTTAGCCTGCGTAAGCTTTGTACAGAGTAAAATGGATTTATTTGGGGTTTGGATCCCATTGGGAACTGTGTGCTGGAGATAGGTAACCTGCAGAGCTGTTTTCACTTAAAGCCTGCAGCTTTGGGGATGTGGACCAGACCTGGGTCTGCGTTGCAGCAGGCTAGCATGTCTGGCTCAACAAGACAGGGTTCTGAAGTCCCAGGCTGTCAGGGAAAACGGGCTCAGAAGTAATCTCAGCACATCAGGTGACAGTCCCCAGGGGGTCTCTGTGACCGAACCCGTCACACTATGTAACTCCAGCTACGTGAATAACATAGCTGGAGTTGACATACCTTAGGTCAAGTTACCGTGGGGTCTACACCGTGGGGGGGGGGTCGACGGGAGAAACTCTCCCGTCGACTTACCTTACTCTTCTCTTTGGGGGTAGAGTACAGTCTGGGAGAGTGATCTGCTGTCGATCTGACAGGTCTTCACTAGACCCGCTAAATCGATCACCAGTGGATCGATCTCAGAGCATCGATCCCAGCTGTAGTGTAGACCTGCCCTAAGGGTGTGTTAGGGCTGTATAATCAAATCCTGAGTTTGTCATAAAAAGAAATCTTAAAACACATGCATATAATTTATTTCATGGAAATATATTTGTCTTATTTTTAAATGATATATCAGCTGTCAATTTCAGAACTTTCCAGACTTGCCTCTTATATGAAAATACTTTATTAAATCTTTTGGAAGAGAATACCTTACAAGTATGATGTACTTTACATTTACACTGAATATATATAAAATCAATAGTTTTAGGATTCTGTGTTCCCAGTGGTTTTAAAGAATAAAGTATTACAAAAAAATGCTTAGATGCATGAATGTGTGTCTATCTGTGTGAGTGCATGCATGTGCCAGTCTCCCACTGAATGAGTTCATTTAGTAAACACAATATATTGATAATCAAATGCTTGGTTATTCAATTGTACAATAGCCTAAATTTTCAAAAGTGACTACTGATTTTGGGTGCTTCAAGTTTTGGGTGCCCAATCTAAGACATTTTATATCATCTTGCATATGAGACATCTTACATCATCCTGCATAAATGTGCATGAGTAACTTTACAGATGTAGGTAGTGTGGTTGGTGGAAAAAATAAAGGAGGGTTGATGTTCTGAGGGTACGTGCTTCAGCACTTTTTGATATCAAGGCCCTTTAAGGTGTCTCAGGTTGGGCACCTAAAAGTTGAAACATCAAAATTACTAGTTTCTATTGGTAATTTCTTTCATTTTCACTGGGTTTCATGAAGCTCTTGACTACAGAACATATTGGGCTAATTCTAGCTTTTAAACAGCACAGTCATTTTATTACAGCAACAAAAAATTCCATTAATTCCCCCACCCCCCCAAACAACACCACTTATATGTGTATGCAGGATCAGGTCCTAGGACAAGAAGTTTGCATGCAGTTAATTTTTATTTTTTATGCCTTTTCTAACATGTCCTGGGCAGAGGTTAAGTTAAGCAGAAAACATTTTCCAAGGCTGGAAAAATAATGGAGATTCTATTGACCACATAGATATAGTAAGTGTAAAAAGTGTATTTTATTATTTTCTTTTCTTTGGGTCAAAGCCTATATTAAAAAAAGGAAAAGAAAGAAAGAAAAAGAAGATGAAAAACAGTAATGACCACTGATTAAGTTGACAGTGAAGTTAGAAAGGAGAACTATATATAGTTCACACCATGTCTTCAACTATTGCATTATCATTCCTATTTATACATTTTTGTCACTGATACTAGGATTTCAGAGCCAAATAGCAGCAGAATGTTTATCTCATTTATTGTGTAATACATAACTAGCATGATTCTGAATTTACAAGTTAAATGAAGGAACAGACACAGTTCATCGGTGCTGCTTTCCTGATCCTCCTCTTTCACCCCTTTTCAAAAGTTAGCTTTATTCATAGAAAATTACACACAATGGACCCAATTCTTACTCTTCTATTCTGGCATTACTCACACTGAGTTACTCACATTGACTTTAACGGAACTACATGTGTAAAGAAAGAGTTTGCAGGATTGGGCTAACTATTTCCATAGTAAAATCATTCCTTAGCATTATTATTTATAGATTTATTATTTGGTTACTTTACTATCTATAGTGAGCCAAAAATGTACAGTTAACTGTATATGCACATAGAAGACAAGCCTCCTGTCTTAAGGCATTTGCTATCAATTCACTGTGAAAACAAAACCGTGTATTTGAAATACCAACTTTCAGTCTGAAGAGAGAGTTAATGGCAGGGAAATAATTGTGTTATAAGAGAAATTGCCTGTTGCAAAAAAGCAGAAGATACTAAATGCCACTCCTTTAATCACAGCAGTGCATGTTCTAAAAAAAGACGAAACAAAGACAAGTACTTACATTTCTAGGTTTAGTCTATGAGGCTCTTTACTGTGTGGCTGTCCACTTTATAGACTTTATCTACCCACTGATGCTTTGCTCTTGTTTGACAGGCTGGTTAATCTACAAGGCTGGGTGGAATGTGTGGTCTTGCATTTGCTGTTCTTTTATGTTTTCTAGAGGCCAACAGCTCAGGCTGTTTCTATGACAACCAGAAGAGCAGCCGAGGCCTACCAATTTCATTAATAACACAGCAGGATAAGTACCTGTCTTTATTAGCTCTGTCCATACTCCTGATTGGTAGCATTATACTTATCTTGAAAGTGTGTCCCACACACAAGAAACGTGTCATACTATGGTTGTAATATATGAAAGCAAACACAGAGCCCTGAACTTTTATTGCGGCAGGTTAACAAAACAGACGTTGTGCATCAGACATGTTCTCAGCGCACAAATAGTTTACTTTTAAATATTTAGGACCAAGTTAAAACTGCCCCAGAGCAGCTGCCCTGGAAGGATGGCGAGAAAGGGCTTACTGAATCCTTCCTGCCGCATGCAATCTGCTAGTGCTGGGACAGCAGATCTGAGGGGAGTGCACATGAAAGCTTTAGTACAGGTAGGGCACAGCTTCCAAGGGAGCTTCTCTAGCGCCATTGTGCTTAACCTGGGTGGAAATTCCATAAGCTCCATCAGAATCCTTCTGCTGCTCTCTGCTGGCTTGAACTAGGCTCGGTTGGTTTAAAGTGGAAAGCCAGTAGCTCCAGGAATGCTAGTACGCAAAACCCGTTGCTCCTTTCCAAAACCTATTTGGCCGGCTGGAACTGGTCAGAACAAACTGCAGATTTTCAAATGGAATTTCCCCTAAGGTACTCAAGCATAATGCCTCTGTCAACCACTTCTCAGGTGCTGCAGCTGTTCCCACCTGACCTGGTGTTCCAAGTAGCAATACAGACCTATGTCACATGGTCAGTGTCATTGTTATCCACGTAGGACCCAAACCTGCAAACATATATTATCAAAGTGTAGTGCTCACCACCTGGAGTTGTCAATGGGACTAGTAGCAAGGGTTTGAAGAACCATACACATATCAACAGAGCTCTCTGTCACAAGGATGCATAGTTAGAGGAATCCCCGTAAATCCTGGGACAACAGAGCAAGAGGCAAAAATTCTCTGGCAGGACATTAGCATGGAATAAATAGCAGAGGTATTAGGATCCAAGGGAAAAGATTTAAAAATAAAGGGTCTAACCTTTCAATGCTTATTTAGGCAAAACTCTTTTGTAAATTGATTGGAGTGTTACCTGAGTAAGGTTAGTGATATCTGAGTCAGCCAGGGACAGGTGTGGTACTAAGTTCTCCATTTTGATCTGTATTGCTAATGGGAGTTGTGCAAGTGAAATTAATACAAATGAATTAATAGAGATTCATACTGCACAGAGGAGAGCCACAGTTCAGCTGGAAGGGGAGAATTTTGTCCGTGGATTTAAGAGTTGAGTTTGAGTGTTTTTTTGCTCTGGCAAATTCAGAACTATCTTGAATTTAACAATTTGCCTTTTGATTTCTGCATCTAAGAATTCCACTATGAAGTCTGAATCATCAAATTGGTAACTTTATTTCAGAAACCATGACTTTAAAAAAGAAATTTGCTACAATAGGCTTGCTACAGCACAACGTTTGTAGTTTATCTCAGACAAATGTGAAGAGCATATATGAAGAGTTTACTACAATATTTTTTTCAATTTAGTGTTACATGATGGGTTAAATTCTGCCCCTGAATTACAAATAAGTCAGTGATGAATTTGGCCCAATATGTATAATTGTTAATACACCTCCAATCTCCTTATTCTCCTGACTGCTCACTCCACCATCACACTTTTGAGAGCCTATCTGTTCTCTTTGCTAATCTTTCCAGTTCAGGTTTGTTTTCTCACTGATACCACTCATCTATTTAGAATTCCCATCTTCACTCCCCTTTTCTGAAACACTTATTATTTATCAATTATGTTATAATAATGCTTAGAGGCCTCACTCACCATGTCAGGTGCTGTGCAAACAAACAGGAAGTGACAATCCATGCCCTGAAGAGCCTAGCATTTCTTCTTTTACATTACAAGTGGCCCCAATAGCAGTATGTGGTCAGGGCCGGCTCCAGGCACCAGCGTAGCAAGCAGGTGCCTGGGGCAGCCAATGAAGAGGGGGGTGGCACGTCCGGCCATTTGGCTGCAATTCAGCGGCGGGGCCGTCACTCCCTCTTGGAGCGAAGGACCAGCCGCTGAATTGCCGCCGTAGAATGAAGTGGCGGTAGAGCTGCCGCCGATCGCGATCGCAACTTTTTTTTTTTTTTTTTTGCTGCTTGGGTCAGCAAAAATGCTAGAGCCGGCCCTGTATATGGTACTGTGCCAATGAAGGAATCTCTGGGCCTATTCCTGCCATTAACTTCAATTGAAGCAGGATAAGGCGGGGGGAGGCGTAGGGTGTAAAAATTGCTACGCCCATCATGCCACCTAATGGCTTTGGCCAGTGAAATATGGCAATGGGCTGTAAACAAAGCTGTAAGTATCATTAAAAGAAAGCAACAGCCTTTACTTGTAAGCTAAAAGTTTTTCTATCTATTGACTTCAATGAGCTTTAGATCAGGCCCTCTGGGCTCAATTGTGGCATTTAGTTCCACCCCATGGAAAGCATCAGGTGACATTCTGTCACAGAGAAGCACAATGCCTCCAGAGCTCCAAAGAGCAATTCTCAACACTCATTCAGGAAATGCAGCATACTTTCAGCGTACGCCTTCCCTGTGGCTGGTCAGCTCTAGGTGCTACCATGTGCAGGGATGGAGAGCAATGGTTTTGCCTACTCTTTGCCCCCTTTTCACCAGAAGCCATTGAGTTCTTCCCAGCATGCAGCTGTACAGGTGGGTCCACAATGTGGTCCTGTGTTTTTGGATAGGTTTCCTTGGAATGGGGTTTGAATGGTTGTATATTTGATTAATTTTCCTCAGCTAGTGTCAAGATCAGCTCAGATAGGTTTCAGACTGGCTATGAAAAACTTGTAGCAAAATGTTTTCCCTAGTTTCTTAGTGCAGTTTCACTGATCAGGTTTGCTGGCAAACCTGAGCTAAATTTTACATGAAGAAGGAGTAATTTATTGTAACGGTTGGAAACCAGACAAAGTTCAATAGCTGGACATGTTTTCTGCGCAAAGCCAGGCAAAAATGGAATTATTTGGCTTAGTTTTGTTTGGAGATTTGAACCCTTCAAAATGAAACCAAAAACATATTTTGTATGAAAACCTGTGAACTGAAAGAACCATTTACACAGCCTTCCTTCAGATTTGAAATTAGCTATATGGCGTCATAGGTCCATGGGGTTCCTATGAGCAATACATAACACAAAACGGTAAATGGAGGGACTTGATATTCATCAACCAGTCCTTTTCCTAATCATCTCCATGTAAATAGATACACTATACTGAGACCTAAACATGCATCAAACAGCCTCACATAAATGGACAATGGCTGCTAATTTTACTAACCCCACCTGGCAAAGTATCATGAAGATGACGTGCTTCTATTCTTATCTTTTCTTTGAAATTAGAGCCTGAAGGTTACATTTTCTTAGTGAAGATCTCACTAAAAACTCTCACTCTGGCTTCACATAGAGCATTCTGATCTGCCTGCCTTGGCAAACCAGAAACTCTAAGTCTATGTCTACACTGCAATTAAAAACCCGTGGCTGGCTCATGCCAGCTGTCTGAGGCTTGCAGGGCTCAGGCTAAGGGGCTGTTTAATTGTAATGTAGACATTTGGGCTCGGGCTCGACCCGGTGCTCTCGGACCCTGTGAGGGGGGAGGGTTCCAGGACTCAGACTGCAGCCTGAGCCCAAAAGTCTACACTACAATTAAACAGCTGCTTAGCCCAAGCCCCATGAGCCCAAGTTAGCTCGCATGGTCCAGCCATGGGTGTCTAACTACAATATAGACATATCCTAAGACTGGTGCTGGACTTAATAGAGTCAATACAGTCTAGAATGATACACACAGTCATATGAATTTCAGGTGAATGTTTCCTCTGACTTAAACTTTGGTAATAAAATAAAGGGCATAACCATGCAGAAACCTGCACTAGAAGTCACTCTGAAGGTCTGACTTTAATCCCACACTTCGGTTGTATCTAGAATTCTGTCTCCATTGTGTCTGTGTTACAGCACATACAGCATTTTCACTCCGATATACCAGGCATCTGTTACAACTTACTGCATTCCTGTCATGAAGTAAGGACAAAATTTCAATTTCCCCACTTGTGTGGGTTTAAAACAGACCCTTAACTTTACTTTAAGGCAGTGCTTTCCAAGGGGAGAGTAAATCTCTAGCTGTTATGACTGCCAACAAAACATAAAATGTGCCTTGAGTGTAACCAATTAGAAAGTGTCTGCCTGAGTTAGCAGAGAGCCTGAAACAATAGCTCTGAACTGCTTATTCATTTTAATAGGTACTAGCTCAAATGCCAATAATAACTCTTTAAATGTTCATTGCTCAAAGCATGGATGAAAGGAGATGAATGATCATATTATGAAGACATGCATTGGCAAGTTCCTAGGTAATGGGCCATGACTGGTTTTATTTTCGTGAAGGGGAGCTAAGTTTTCTACAGTTTGGGAAGCAATGACTTAAGGGATATTGTCAAAGCTGATGGGCCTAGAACTATCCCTGTATCAATAATGATTTTCTTTTTTATCCTGAAAAATCTATCAGCTCTCCAAAATGAGAGCTGCAACAATGCAAGCTGTGACTAAACCTCCATTGCCAGGTTGGAAGCAGGACTGAAGAAATCCAACATCTGCTGATTGGAAAATTCCTTATGCTCAAGAGCAGGGAAAAGTCTGGAGATAGAGTGGAACCAAGCATTTTGGCATCAGGGCCGGCTTCAGGTTTTCTGCTGCCCCAAGCGGCGAAAAAAAAAAAAAGCCGATTGTCGGCACTTCGGCAGCAGCTCAATCGCGCCGCTCCATTCTTCAGTGGCGGGTCCTTCGCTCCCTCTCTTCCTCTTCGGCGGCAGCTCAAATAGGAGAGAGGTACTGAGGGACCCGCTGCCGAATTCCCGCCGAAAACCCGGACGGGCCACCCCAAAAGCGGACAGAATGCCGCCCCTTTGTATTGGCCACCCCAAGCACCTGCTTCCTTAGCTGGTGCCTGGAGCCGGCCCTGTTTTGCATAGAGACAGAGGGTCTCCTATACATTATTCATTCAGATCTCAGCATCAGTGGGAGTTTTGAAGGCCTTAGCTCCTGTCTCCTCAATGCTGTCTCTGAGCAGACATGCAGCAGAGCTGCAGAGCAGACAAGTTTTCCCCTTCTGTACTTTCTAATATGGAAGGCAAACATATGGTTTTTAAGCTCTACCCCTTCAAAAAGGACACCATAAACTTCCATTTTAAAAAGCGAATTTAAAACAGTGTCAGATATAAACATCTGCCCATGAGTCTCACTACAACTTTTAGAGTTTTACAAAAACAGTTTCCTGTTTTCTAAAATGTTTTCCTCTCCCCAGTTGTGAAAGACCCACCCACACACATACTACAGGAAAAACTGGCTGCAGGTCAGACAGCAAAACTGGCTATACACAAAGTGCTAACAAATGCACAAAGTAAACAAACTGAAAGATCCAAGAAAAAACATTTTTTTCTGTAATCCTTTTCAGCTATAATTTTAGGCCTTTTCTGCAAAGAGGTTGCACTAGTTTAACTTAAATCAGTTGTAAAACTGATTCCATGGCTATGTCTCTGCACCATACAGCTGTCTGTTCATTTTGATCTTTGTGCAAATGCTATTCCCCCCGCCTTGTCTCAATCATGCAGACAACCAAATGCAGAGCTAGCTTTTTGGATAATATTGACTTCACATCCTCATCTATTAGAGCATCGTTAGTCAGGAGGACACTTTCAAGTAGGTAAATGTCAGTTCATTTAGTGCTGCACCATTAATCCTGATATTCAGTTTAAGATACTGTTTGCCTAGCTCAGGTTGTTATATATCCTTGGCCTTTGAAATGCTAATTGTCAAGCCAAAACATTCAGATGTAGTCGCAAAACAAGATGTCATTATCTTCAGGTCTTGCTCTGAGTGGGCTAAAAATGCCGAGAGTAGGTTTGTTTATCTACACAAATGAGATAGATTTGAGAGTTTGCCTGAGCAGAATGTTTCCCCAGGCACAGGTCTCCTCCACAAGATGCTTCATCCGACATTGCTGTGTATGGAAGTAATGCCCAAATTATGTAAGTATGTAACATTCAATAGCACCATCTTGTGGTATACTGCACTTCAGTTTATAGCTGAGTGTTATATATACACAACTATTACTGTCTGTTGGCAAATTGACTTTTGAACTAGGGAATGTCTCATATGGAGAAATGATTATTACTGGGTTACAGAAAACATTTGACCAATTATTATTATAATTATGTATATTACAGTACCATCACCCCCACCCCAACTAGAAGTGGGCCCCCATTGTACGAGGCAATATACAAACTCAAAGTGAGAGATAGTCCCTGCCTCAAAGAGCTTACAAACTAAACAGACAAGGCAGATAGCAGGAAGGAAACAGAGGCACAGATCACATAGCAGGTCTGTGGAAGAACTGCGAATAGAACCCCCGCCCCCTCATTTACAGGCCCCTGGCACTTGAGCACACTGCCTCTCAAATGTGAGTGTTCTGGTACTTTGTAGTGTTGCTGCCCATGGCTTTGCTTACATGGTGACAGATTACTCTAACCCAAGTGTCCAAAAGGAAAAAAAGAGCTATCTTCAGATTTGGCCCTTCACAGCTGTTTGTAGCACAAAGCTTACTGATTTTTGGCAAGGAGAAGAGTTGTGGTGTTTTGTTTTGTACATGTTGACTTAAAAAAACACATTAGACTTTTATACTGATGGTGCTAATTAGATGTCAATGGTCCACTTCACAATAATAGCATTGTAGGATAATTTTAACAGTCCAGTTTTCCCTGATTCTCCTTTCGATTTTAGTGTTAAGCTTCTTTTAAACTGACTCTCCCTAGGTGAGGGAGAAAACATAGGGTGGATTTGGGGGATGGGGGTGGGGTAATGTTCACAATCTTGAATGAGATTGTGAATTCTGCAAGACTAAAAAATTGCTCAAGAAATTTGTGAACCCTCATTCCAGCAGGCTTGTCCATCCCTGAATTTGGACTTCTTACATACTGCGCTCTTCCACAAAGAACATCCATTGAAGTCCCCTTCTTCTGTGCTGCCTATGGAGAATTCAGCCAACTCATACTCCCCACATTAAAAAAAGAATGTAGCCTTACTTTGTCAAGATGTTGGCTGAGATCCTTGACTACTCCACTTAGATGTTGCGCCCCTTGCCTTCTGTGTGTTTGTCTCCCTCTAGACTGCAAGGTCCTTAGGACAGGGACCATGCCTTCTTTTCTGTGTGGACAGCATGCAGTACAGTATGGGTGCTACCAAAACCAAATAATAATCCTTGTGCTCCAGTAATCCATCATACACTGATTTCTTCTGCCCTTTATTGACATAACTTCCTTAAAGGCCAGATCCTGTGACATACTGTGCACTTGCCAGTCCCATTGCCTTCAAAGGTGCTCTCAGCACCATGCAGAATCGGACTCAAAACCTTGAATTGCAAGCCAGATTGAGTGATTGGGGTTAGCCTTGTCAGTATTTAGCTCTGCTTTACTGGCTGAGGAATGAGCCAAAGTTTGGCTTTTACCCAGCAATGCATGACTGATGTTATTCCTATATACTTCCAGAGCCGGTAATGGTAACACATTCCCACCTGCGTGCTGAGCAGACTGCTAGTGATGCATTTATCTAAGATGACTGATATCATTTGTCCCTTGGTTCACCCATGTCTTTAATGTGATTACAGGAAAAAGATTAGTTGTGTCTATGTTTATATATTTTTTTCCATGCAAATTAAGAACATTTTTCTTTTGGCTGAGGACAGCAAATTCATCCCCATTTACTATCTGATCTATCCAGGGCCGGCTCCAGGCACCAGCTTAACAAGCTAGGGTGACCAGATGTCCCGATTTTATAGGGACAGTCCCGATTTTGGGGTCTTTTTCTTATATAGGCTCCTATTACCCCCTACCCCCTGTCCTGATTTTTCACACTTGCTGTCTGGTCACCCTATAACAAGCAGATGCTTGGGGCAGCCAAGGGAGAGGGGTGGCATATGCGGAAATTCGGGGTGGCAGGTCCCTCACTCCCTCTAGGAGTGAAGGACCTGCCGCCGAACTGCTGCCGCTGATCGCAGCTTTTTCCCCCCCCCCCAATTGCTGCCGCCGGTGGCGATTGCGATCGCGGCTTTTTTTATTTTTTTTTTTGCTTGGGCGGCCCTGGATCTATCTATAACATTCTTGTGGGTACCAATGGCTGTGGTGTCTTCCCACCCCTCCGCTTCTGAAAGGGGGCAGTGCTGCCTCTGGAAGGTTTGATTACAGGGAAGAGGCAGAATATTTTAAATTCTTTAGGTAAGTAAAGATTAAGCCTAGTAAGTATTCCTTGACTTGAATGACAAGTCAGAGGTTTAACATTAGGCACAGACTTAAGTATCTTTCTGATTCAGCGCCTGAATCAGGAAATTATTTCAAGTTTTACAGTTCCTTGAGGGAGAATTTTTGGAAGTCAAATTTTTGGGACTGGGGAGCTAAATTAGCTTGTCTCTTATACCATACATTCTTTTTCTTTTCTCTTTATTTAGTGTGTGTGGAACAGAGGGAAACCTTATGCTGCCTCAGGGCTTGCTACAACCAATAGAAATAAGCAACATTTCAACAAGAACCTACACAAGCAAGGAGGGTTTATTAAATATAACAACATTAAAACACAGGATACTGAATGGATTGGGGGAGTAGTAATGGATGTTCTCTTCTCGACTAAAAGCTGGTCAAGGCTGGTAAATAGTGATTGTTCAGTACCATCTGTGAAGTTAGATGACAGGTCTTAGTCTAGTTCTTAGCAGAGAAGTGTCTAAAGAACCAAAACCACCACAGTTTGCATCAACTGGCATTCCTGGACAATCTCAGCAAAGAGGCCACGGACTCATGAAATTGCAGGCTGATACACTGTTTGTCTCACTCCTAAAGGTGGTCACTCCAGGTCAAGGTTAAGGAATACTGATGGTATGAAGAGATGCTTATACTGCAATGGTCCAAGCTGCATTAGGGAACTTTACTTGAGCTTCTTCTTGGAAGGAGGGCCAGAGTAGTGTGCTTAGTCCATATGGACCATGCACAATATAATGCCCTGTCGAAAACCTGAGGCCAGCCATGCTCTCCCTGCTTACATTGACTTCTGTACACTATTTGCAGAATGGTAACATGCCACATTATCAACAAACACAAATCTATGGAAACTCACAAGTTAAAATATTCTTTATCTACATATTTACCTTGCAGGAGCGGTCTTCTTGGTCAGATCTGAAGTAGCTGGGTTGGGGAGTTTAATTCTGCAAGACACATACACGAGAAATAAATATTCTTCATATACTGTATTGCAAATATTGTACATATGCTAGTGTATGACACAGGAAAAGGGATACTTTTCATACTGTTTTAAGGAATTGAACAGCATGGGCCTGATCCTGCAAACCCTTACTTGTGTGAGTAGTCCTTAAATCAGTGGGACTGCCATCAGGGTTAAGGACCAGGCCACAGACTTGTAATATTGTCTGGGTTGGCAGTTGAACTTTGCCAGTGTAGTTTTACTGTTTGACTTTGTTGGGGTAGGGCTGGGGGCAAAAGTGAGAAGGAATTAGCTTATGTTTGCTGGGTATTGCAGACAATTGATAAGAGAATTTTGAGACCACTCAATTGCTTGACGTCTAGGTACATTAAAGGAGAGAGGGATGTCCAATGGTTAGGGCACTAGCCTAGGACTTAGGAGACTTAGGTTCAAGCCTCTGCTCTGCCACAGACTTCCTATGTCTCCTTGAACAAGTCACTTAGTCACTCTGTGCTTCAGTTCCCCATCTGTAAAATGGGGATAAGAGCACTGCCCTGCTTCACAGGGGTGCTGTGGGACTAAAATACATTGAAGTGTGTGATGGGTCCCATATACATCTTAGATAGATTGAATGTATGTATTAGGTTTAATAGGTGATTTTTATTAACTTTATGTGGCTTTATGAAATCTCACTGTATTTATATATTTGGGGCCAGATTTTGAATAAAGCTCAGCTCTAAGCAACACCCGCTGCGAACAACAACTGCTAGATGCTGAGCCCTTTACAAATTCTGACCAGTGCTGTTTATGTTTGGTGCCATAACTAGATGCACGCCTTCTCCACTTTCTCTCCAAGAAGAAAGCTCTGGAGTACCCGCTGGAGTCACACACAACAATTGTGTTAGTGCAGGTGCACAGCTGTAGGGGAAAGAACCAGGCTTTCCCTTGCCCAGATTCATGGCCCACTTGAAGGTCAGGTATAGTTGCTAAGGGAAGCACAGGGACTATGCCTTTTATATTCTCTCAGGAATACACAGACTCCACTGGGCTATGAAACAGGCCCAATGTACAGGGTAAAGTATGATGCACCATATCAAGAGGTGTAGCAGTGTGCATGCTTTCCCAGCAGCCCAGAGAATGCCAGGAGGCATTCTGTGTGCCAGTGCTCCTCCTTGACCACCGTGGCTGTGGAGTGTCTCCGGTACAGGTCTGTGCCTTTAAGGCAGAACCGAGCCCTATATGAAATCTCATTTATGCATGAGACTTCTAAATCTTTTAATAAACAGACCGCAATTGTCTTTGGTTGTGCAGACTGATCCTCAGAAGAGGGGAAAGCTTGTGTCCCAATTTGAAAAGTCTGCTAAACTGCTATGCCAGAAACTGCAATGATAGGAGCACTCAATTATAGGATTAATGACAATCGAGGGATTTCCTGTACCATGGGAGGAATTTACTTTTATATAAACAAAACACAGATGTGAGTGAGAGTTCTAGGGATGGGTGTTGGACGAGAATGGGGTCGCAATTAAGGATTTTGTTTTTGCAAAATAAACGTTGCTTGGCTGTTATTTTGTTACATTATACTATTTTATTTTTTTTATGAGCTTTTTTTGCTGCTTACATTTTTTGTTTTAAAACCAGTAAAGACATAGTGAAAAAACATTGACATTTAAAATATTTTCTCCTGAACTGATCTGCTGGTTGAACCTTTCATTGCAAAATACCCCGTAAAATAAACACACACCTATACAACTGAAGCCCATGTGGATTTGGTCTTTTCTTAGTTAAATATACTTTTTATATATGTTTAAACAAAGACCAGATAACATAAAAACACGTATTACCTCCCGAATCAGGCTCTATTCTTACAATTCATTCTATGTACTACAGCTAGTCATTGTAAGCACCTCAGAGCAGGGATTATGACTATTTTAATTATTATTTATATTGTGGTTTTGCCTAGGAGACCCCATCATGGATTGGGGGCCGATTGTGCCAGGGAATGTACAGACACTCGAAGTGACAGTTCCTGCCCTGTTGAGCTTACAATCTAAGTTTGGACAGTGCATTGAAGATGCCAATAGAAACAAATTAATAATAATAAGTGGGTCAGCCTATTGATTACAAAAACGAGTTTAGTCTAAATAAAATAGGATTAGACACACAATTATTTAAAGCTTTTAAAAATACAAGCCTAGAAATGTACAGTAATGAATTTTCATTATATCACTGGACAATAGTAATGTAGGGAAATAAATCAGCAAAGAATTAGTTCTTCCAAAACATCATTTGGGGGAGGGATAGCTCAGTGGTTTGAGCATTGGCCTGCTATACCCAGGGTTGTGAGTTCAATCCTTAAGGGGGCCATTTAGGGATCTGGGGCAAAAATGACTACTTGGTCCTGCTAGCGAAGGCAGGGGGCTGGACTCAATGACTTTTGGGGGGAGGGGTAGCTCAGTGGTTTGAGCATTGGCCTATTAAACTCAGGGTTGTGAGTTCAATACTTGAGGGGGTCACTTAGGGATCTAGGGCAAGATCAGTACTTGGTCCTGCTAGTGAAGGCAGGGGGCTGGACTTGATGACCTTTCAAGGTCCCTTCCAGTTCTAGGAGATAGGATATCTCCATTAATTTAATTTAATCAGTCTTTTTATTAATTAATTTATTATTATTTCAGCATTTTGCAGCTTCTGTGGAATTGCAGTAGCAGCATTATTTTCTGAGGGGCAGAGGGAGAGCTGTAATGATCACAGTTTTATCTATAGAGGGCACTGTTTGCCTTGCTTTCTCTCAGAAATTTGGTATTGATCAGTGGGACCTGTAGTTGTTAGCACCACTTCCTTAAATTTTACAGCAAAAATTTGATATAGCATTACAAATGTGCTTTATTTCACCAAGATTTTCATCAGAAAATAAATGAAACTTTTAAACTTGATTTGTTGCCAAACCATAGTTTAAATGACACACTCCATATAAAAATACAGGGTCAGATTCCCAGCTAGTGTAAATCAGTATAGCTCCATTGACTTCAGTGCAGCCAGGACAATCTACAGCAGCTGAGAATTTGGCCCACTTTATTTAATAAGCAATCATTTTTGTAAAACATGGGCATGATTGTACCCAGCTCTGCACACATTCACAAAGAGGAAAAAAACACAGGGAACCCTTTCTTGTTTACCCATGCAGGGGATGGGCACAATTTGACAGCTGTGTTCTCCTGAGTGCAGAGACTGCAAGGCAGATTCTGCACTCTGGTTGCTTTGTGCTATAGCACCGGCACAAAGCAGCTCTAAAACCAGCATAGCTAGCCATGGGAGCATCTCTCCGCTACAAGACAGATCCTTCAGTATTAGAGACTGGGACATGGGTGGTTGCAGATACTGGTTAGAGCAGGAGTCATGCCCAGCGGTTAGAATGGGAGTCAGTAGCAAGGAATAGGAGCCCCAAGGTCAGAGCCAGAGCCAGAGCCAAGGAACAGAGCTGGGTTACCTAGAGTGAGGCAAGGCTGGGTCCAAAGCTGGGTGCAAGGGCAAGGCTGGGAACAAGCAGGCACAGGAACTATCATAGCCATAGGCAAATGCTTTGAGCAGCCACCAAACTGCTGCTGCTGGGCTTAGGAGCTGGTCTGCTGACTCTTCCCATCAATCAAATGGTAGCTAGTGATGCAGTCAACGACAGGCAGCTGTGCTCGTTAGGTTGCCTGAAGTGTTACCTGTCAGCTCTGTGTTCTTGGGAAACCAGGGTGCAGTATCCAGCCTGTCTGACTCATGAAGGACCCTCAGCCTGTGCTTGAACCAAAACCGATCAGAAGAAAGACTTACAAAAAGCAATGAAAAGGCAGTAGAACACACACCTATACCCCTCTGGACAAGGGTGACAGGATTAAGGAAACTCCCCTAGCCTCATTTGCATCGGAGATGGGACAGGGAGACATCTCCATTAGCATACAGAATGGAGAACAGAGATTCCAAGGCAAGAACCGCACTGAACTCTGGGACCAGAAAAGCAGGGAAGCACTGCATCCTGGGGATCTCTGCTCCAGATGTTAATGAACCTATGCCTGCACACACCCAGCTCAGTAGTTATCAGACCAATTCTAGTAATGAATCCTTGATTGATATCCAAAATACTGAAGCAGCCTAATTGCATTGTGAGCTCCCTGGAAGAAACACTGTCCATAGCCAGGAATGATCAGCTCCTATTGTCTAGCCCAGGGGTCTCAAACACACAGCCCGCAGAGTAATTTACTGTGGCTCGCCAAGCTCCCTCCGCCTCCCCAGGAGTTATTTACTGCGGCCCGCCAAGCTCCCCTCCCCCCCGCTCCCCCTCTTCCCCAGCGCACCATGTCCCCGCTCCTCTGCCTACCTCCAGGCGCTTCCCGCCACCAAACAGCTGTTTGGCGGTGCTTAGCGCTTTCCAGGAGTGGGGGGGAGGAGCGGGGAGCTGCGCACTCGGGGAGGAGGCGGGGAAGAGGCAGGGCAGGGGCGGGGATTTGGGGAATGGGTTGGAATAAGGGCAGGGAGGGGTGGAGTTGGGGTGGGGATTTTGGGGAAGGGATTGGAATGCAGGCAGGGAAGGGGTGGGAATAGGCAGGCAGGGGCAGGGCCTCATGGAAGGGGTGGAGTGGTGGCGGGGCAGGGGGTAGCGGGGGTGGGGGGCTTTTGTACCTTTATATGAAAAGGTGTCAGTGATGCAGCCCTCGGGCCAATATACTAGTCCTCATGTGGCCCTCGTGGTGATTTGAGTTTGAGATCCCTGGTCTAGCCTGAACAAAACAACTTTGGTATATTCCCTTGAGCCATCAGTTTACCCATAAACAAATCTAGTGTTCTCCCTTGAACCATTGTTGTTTCCCTATTAAAAAACCCCTACCCATGCTCAAGTAAGCGCTCTGATGCCTGGATCCAAAATCTGCATCAGTTCCATTGGGACTTCATCTTCTCCTGATGATCGTGCTGGGGGCTCTTCCTGTCTCCAGCACTCCAGACCCTCAGTTACCACCACCACTTGGGACCCCTGACTGGTTCAAGCTTTACGGAGTGGTGAGAACCCAACTCTCTCTCTCTCTCTCTCTGTTGTTTTTTTTTTTTTTTTTTCTACTCTGGGTGTAGCTTTCTAACCCTGACTTGTATGATCAGGTATAGTTTTCTAAACCTGATTTTTGTAATCAAATTTAAGCTAGATTTAATATTGTAACTGTTTTGTTTGTTTGGCTCCCCTTGTATGGTTATTACCTGGCAATAAATAACTTTTATGGTTAAGCTGGTTGCTTTCCTCTCTCTCTCTCTCTCTCTCTCTCTCTATGTGTGTGTGTGTGTGTGTGTGTTTTTGGTTTCCCCATTTGCTCTGCAGCAATGCTCCTCTTACCTAAGCTAAAGATCCCTGTAGCAGCCAAAAATCCTGTGGGATTTGCTCATCAAGTGGGTTACTACCAGAACAATTGTAACGTGAAAGTGGGGATAGGGACATGCTGAACCTGTTGCATAGGAAGGTGGCAGTTTGGAAATGCTGCTCAATCCAGCCTGCTGAGTCCACAGACATATAAGGGGTCAGCTTGTGAGTGCTGATTGACCTGGTCCTCTCAGACGTGCTCTGTTAATGTGTGTATTCGTCTGATTCTGGGGCTGGAAGAACCCAGCCCTGGGGAACCTAGGTCCTGTAGGATAGCTCCATTGGGAGGGAACTTGCAGAAGGGAGAAGTAGAGCTCTGTATGAGAACACAAGTGACACAAGCAGTACATTGACAGAATTACAGAACCCCTCCCCCCAGAAGAGTAACCCTAATAAATGAGCGTACCCCAAAGTAACAGGCAAATCTGGTAACAGAAGACTGGGTCTGCTGCAGGCCCTGATTGCTGACATTCAGTAGCATAGAGCCACCTCTTATGCTGTTCTCTCTCCTACCCACCAGAAGGGTGGGCACGCGACTGGAAAAAAGGGAAAATGGGTGAGGCTTCCCTGCACTATTGGCAGCTGGTGCTAGCCACAGGAGTCATCAAGCTGCTCCAGTTTACTCTTGGGGACTGGCCTTGTGCGTAGCTAGTCATCAATAACGACTAGGGGGCACCACGGTGGTTAAAGCTAGCTTTAAACCCTGGCCACAGCTCAGGATTTGGGCCTATGCAAGTCTAGGACCACTGCCAGCACCAGAGTGGACAGGGAAGAAAGGCAGGGCCAGGGCCAGGACCTTATACCTGTACAAGCGAGCTGGCCATGTGCAAAAGGGCATGGACACTGCACCCTCTTCCAGAGTGGGGTAGCAGCTGTATTGCCACTGCATTCCCTACAGCTTTAGGCCTCACCTGGCAAGGGACTCATTGTAATTAACTCCTGCTGACTAGTGGGCTTTCAGCCCCTGGCAGGATTGGGTTTTCTGGGAGGCATTGTGTCTGCTTCAGGCCTAATGCCTCTTGGTGTTCCTGAGACAGTGCATATCTTCAGTCCCCCACTGCCATATTGCTCAGTTAGGGCCCTGGAGCGGGAGCCCTCTTGCTGTTCTCCATGAGGGGCCCTTGCCTTTGGAATTCACTCCTCTTCCCTGGTTCCAAAAGAGTCTTAGTTTGTTGACCTTCAGGGCACACTGCAAAGCCCTGTCTTTTCTCCCTGGCTTTTGAGAAGGGGGAGATTTGTGAGGCAAGTGAGGGCTTATAATTTTAGTTCCTTTTGGCTGTGGCCAGCGTACTGTTGTCTAGGGAGTGGCTGAGATAATCCATTCATTTATCTGTATAATTGAATATTTTGAACAATTATCTAGCGAGCCCAGAGACTGGGTTGGGGGCTTTATTTAGCAAAATAAATAGAAATAAAGAGAGAAATAAAAATACAAGTGGGGTTGTGCATTAGACACAATAAAGCCCTATGGTCCTGATTTAGGAAAGCAGTTAAGTACATGCTTAAGACCCAAACACTTCGATGGGATTTAAGAATATACTTAATGTCCTGTCTGGAATAGGAATACTTTCCTGAAATGACACCTAGCTGAGTAATACACTTACAAAAAAATTCATAACACATCAGATTTTGAGACAGTAATAATAATGAAATAATGGCAAATATTTTACCTACACATTACACACCTCTTACAAATCTGATCTAAAATGAGTCTAAAAAAACTAGAATTTTCCACTTCTAAATATTTGTAAGAATTTATTTTCTGTTTATTTGAGACTATTTCTATTCCTTTTACTTTTCTCAGTGTTTTTAAGAGCTGAAAGTTCACATTGAGAGTAATAAATTCCATTAATAGTGGTCTGTAATAGTAGACCTCAGTGTTTGAAGGGCTGAAAATAGTCATATCTTGACTGACAATCAGATCCTAATCATTTGAAAATATTGATGCAATACACTTATGCCAAGTATCATGTGAGATTTCTATAATGCTCCATTTCCTCTGGGTTACACATTCATCTTTTTACATGCACTAGGAATGACAATTTAAATAAGTAATGCATAATGTACATAGGAAAAATGGAGAACTCTCTTTTCCCATTTAAAGAATACACATTTGGGATTCATCAAATCAATCCCTCTTTTCTATTCCCAACTGGCCATCACAAAACAAGGCACTATCAAGTTGAAAAGGGATAGACTGTCTCTAGCCCAATATGTACAACAGGTACAGTATAGTCTTTAAAATCTCTGCTTCATTGAACAATTAGTTCCAGAGCTGCTGTGTGTTCTACATAAGATGAGGCAAGTCATAATTATAAACTCAATGTCAGCGTACTGCAACTTAACTCCTTATCATCCTGCGGGAGGGCGATACATATATGAAACTGACATTTTTTACTTTTATTTAAAACCCAAGAACATTCAGTTAGGATCCAGTCCTACTCCCACTAAAATCAATAGAAAGACTTCCATTGACTTAATGAGCATGCAATCAGGCTCTGAAAGAACAGGTAGTGGTCAGAGAGACAATATTTTTGAAATTGGTTCACATTCAGTTAAACATTGTCTCTAACAGGAGAGACCTTATACTGAACTACATTTAAGCTTTCTGTGTATTAACCAGTGAATACAGGAGGCAAGGGTACAAGGTGTTGTGGTTGAACTGAAAGTTAGAAGTTCTTAGATTTATTTTTGCTTCTGCTGCTGAGACAGTGTCTGACCTTGGGAAAGTTCCACGGTTTGGTACTCACTCAGTCATGATGTACATTACTATTTATTTGATCATGAAGATGATCCCAGCCCTATATTACAATGTGCCAAACAAATAACAGATTCTGTCCCAGCCTAAAAGCACAACTCCAGGACAACAGGTTACAGAACCAGCACAGACTGACTTGTGGGCTTTAAAGCCAAAATATTTCACGGAGCAGGTGACTCTTCAGGAATTGTTGGAAGGAGAAGAGGGAGGATGCATGGGGAGCACTCATTAGGAAATTGTTCTAAGCAAAAAGGTCATTCTCAGCATGTACCAGTTGCTGTGAGATGCTAGAAATAGGCCCAGAGAAATTACTTTTTAATAAAATGTTTTGTTTACTCTATGGGGTCACTCTTAAGTGACTCTTGAAAAGCAATAATTTCACTGAATTAAAATGAACAATAGTGTTAATTGATAGCCAGGGCAGCACGCAATTATATTTTACTTCCATTTCTTCTGGCTCTGTGACAGTTAATATAATTAACTAAAGTCTCAGTCCTAAATATCATAGTAATGCCGCTACATTGACTTGAGTCATTTTCTGTTGAACTGGAGGGTACATCACACACAAATCTCTCTTGGGTGATGCTAATCTGATCTGACATGTTATTGGGTGATGTTTAGAACAGTTCCCTGAATTTGCCCTTTCTGCTTGAAAATCACTCCTGCATCTCTGTCAGTAATGCGAAAAGAGTCCGGTCTGTTTCCGAAAAGTGCCTTTCTTCCATGTCTCTCCCTCTGAATGATTCCATGTTTAGACAGCAGGGCCCAGATCCTCAAAGGGATTTAGGCTGTAGCCAAGCTCTAAGATATAACCGCATTTGCTCCAATCCCTCGGATAGAGACAAGCACCTACAAGATCTCTATCAAGCATTCTTAAAACTACAATACCCACCTGCTGAAGTGAAAAAACAGATTGAAAGAGCCAGACGAGTACCCAGAAGTCACCTCCTACAAGGCAGGCCCAACAAAGAAAATAACAGAACACCACTAGCTGTCACCTTCAGCCCCCAACTAAAACCTCTCCAGCGCATCATCAGAGATCTACAACCTATCCTGAAAGATGATCCTTTACTCTCACAGATCTTGGGAGACAGACCTGTCCTCGCTTACAGACAACCCCCCAACCTAAAGCAAATACTCACCAGCAACCACACATCACTGAACAAAACCACTAACCCAGGAACCTATCCTTGTAACAAACCCCGATGCCAACTCTGTCCACATATCTATTCAAGTGACATCATCATAGGACCTAATCACATCACCCATACCATCAGGGGCTTGTTCACCTGCACATCTACCAATGTGATATATGCCATCATGTGCCAGCAATGCCCCTCTGCCATGTACATTGGCCAAACCGGACAGTCTCTACGCAAAAGAATTAATGGACACAAATCTGACATCAGGAATCATAATACTCAAAAACCAGTGGGAGAACACTTTAACCTGTCTGGTCATTCAGTGACAGACCTGCGGGTGGCTATATTACAACAGAAAAACTTCAAAAACAGACTCCAACGAGAGACTGCTGAGCTAGAATTGATATGCAAACTAGACACAATCAACTCCGGTTTGAATAAGGACTGGGAATGGCTGAGCCATTACAAACATTGAATCTATCTCCCCTTGTAAGTATTCTCACACTTCTTATCAAACTGTCTGTACTGGGCTATCTTGATTATCACTTCAAAAGTTTTTTTTCTCTTAATTAATTGGCATCTCAGAGTTGGTAAGACAACTCCCACCTGTTTATGCTCTCTGTATGTGTGTATATATATATCCTCAATATATGTTCCATTCTATACGCATCCGAAGAAATGGGCTGTAGTCCACGAAAGCTTATGCTCTAATAAATTTGTTAGTCTCTAAGGTGCCACAAGTACTCCTGTTCTTCTTTTTGTGGATACAGACTAACACGGCTGCTACTCTGAAGTTTGTCTGTAGTGTATGCTTCCAAAGCAGCATTGTTAGAGATGAGGGAGTTGCTTGCATGATAAAAGGGAATGTGACAGATTCTAATGGAATTGTGCTCGATTTTGTTCATTCTTTCCAATGCTTTCTAAAAACTTCTATCTCTTTGTCAATCTATGTGTTATATATATCTATGTGTATATAGTGATATCTCTTTATCAACACCCAGGTGTTGCTGGGTAGTGCTGTGTGGAGGTAATAAGCAGAGCTGATAGGAAAAATTCCAATGAAACATTTTGAGTCAGAATTTTCTGACTAAAACAAAACGTTTAGTGGAAATGGTTCAATTTTGATGAACTTTCAATGGGCCCCAGGAAAGTTAACTTGACAACATGAGTCTGGTCAGCATCACCCCGGCTAGTCAGTAGTGGGCAGCTGGGAAATTGACAAGAATCACATCAGCCTCAGTCAACAGGATAGTTAGACTTTGGTCTGACCAGTACAGCCGTTCTTATGAACTTTAACACACAGGAATTAAAAAACAAAACAAAAAACAGAGCGAGAAAGCAGGATGCTCCCTACGGCAGAGAGGCACAACTCACCTCACTTTGTTGTAGCTACCTCTTAGCGGACTGCCTCTGATTGCATGCTTTCCTACAGAGTCCCCTAGCCTGCATGCAGGACCTGAAAACCTCTTGCAAATTAAAGTGACAACTTATAATTGCAACACAGTTTTCAATACAGGCAGGCTGCCGAGAATCCTGGGGAGTATATTTTGTTTCTGAAAAAACACATTTCAGTTTTTCCAACACAAAATATTGCAGAATTTCAGTTCTGCACAACATTTTTGAGTTTTTGGCTTTTTGTCCTGATTCAGAATAAAAATATTTCTAAAAACTTGAAAATATTCTCAGAACTGAATTTTGGTTTCCTGGCCAACTCTAGCAATGACTGAGATTATCCCTGGTTTAACTCTTTACTGCTTTTTTATATACCTTTCCATTAGGAATTTTGCCTGATGCAAACCTGTCCTTCTACTCCCTCAGTCTTTAAGTTACGTCCCCTTATCAGTGTTTAATCAAACACCACCATTTATATCACTTCTGAATGTGGCCCATTTACACTTACTCCCGATTCACAACATTCTGTGAATTTCAGCCACCAAATGATTCTTTATGGTTTAGATTATGATTACAAAGTCACTTCTCTTCCAAAATGAGCAGTTTAACTTTAAATACAATACTGCTCCTGCTATTGCAACAGCCTCAGTATACATTTTCCCAAATGAGGCCCTGTCAGATGTTTAAGTATCTTGTATGTGCAGTTGCTTAAAGAGCTCACAACACAAGCCCCTGTTTGTCTTCAGGACTGTGATTTGCAAAGAAAAACTGATTCACTGAGTCAATATAATTTATCCACTGTTCAACTTCAGCAGAACTGCAAAATGGCTGATTGTGTCATGGCTGACTTTACTGATAAACAGTAGAGCACAGACAAAAATTTTAAAACTCACTAGTTCGGTGTTCCTGAGCCCCTTTCAGCCCATTGCCTTCTAGTTCACTTTTGTTAACAAGCCACATGCAGTTACACAGATTAAAAAGACCGCAGTAATGGAGAGCTCTCTTTTGCTCTTGCAAACACGCCCACCATCTTTCCTCAGCTTCCATTCTACTACTTCCTGTGTATAGGCCACAGCATGCAGGATATAGAATCAGGGCCCCTGTTAGGGATATGTAAGCCAACCTTTTACCCAGCTCAGTAATCAAGGCATTGGGGTTTGGAAAAGTGGCAATAAACTGTACATTTTCCTTTATTTAAGCAGGAAGAATGTGGTAGGAGTGAGAATGGCTGGAAGGAAAGAAGGGAGAGCGTGTGTGAGCTTCATTAGGTGGAGCAGTGGGAGTCTCACAAGGAGAGTTTGAGCAGGAGCCTCCAGGTAGGGGCAGGGTAGTGACTGGATAAATTGACACCACCTCCAAGCAATACACTCCCTCTACAATTACATTAGACTGGCATTGTGGAGGCTACAGGAGCCTGAGCACTTGAGTTTGTAGCAGTGTTTTAGAGATACTGCAATTACCCTTGCTTTGCTTTCTGGCATTCAGCACACACTTAGAGCCATGTCTACACTAGCACCTATGCTGGCATATCTTTTGTTGCTCAGGGATGTGAAAAAAAACATGCTCTCCTGCTGACATAGCTACTGCTGCTCGTTGACCAGGTTTTATTATGTCAGTGGGAGAGCTCTCACCTGGCCGCATAATGCGGCTCCACGAGTGATCTTACATCGGTGCAGCTGTATCAGTACAACTGTGCTGCTGTAAGCTTGTAAGTGTAGACATGGCCTAAGACTTGGACTATGTCCCACTCTTTCCCAACCCTTTGAAACTGTCCTTGCTGGGCAATATTATACACTGATGGTTACATGGGTAACATTCAGATTATCTCATGTGATGTGGCAAGCTGAATTTTAATTGTGGCCTTCAGCTCTCACATGCTCCGTGATTGGGAGCATAGGTGCTGACTTTTCCTTTTCCCCAGAGGTGCTCCACCCCCACTCCACCTGAGGCTCCACCCGCAGTCCACCCCTTTCCCCAAAGTCTTGCCCTTGCTCTGCCTCTTCTCGCCCCCACTCCACCCCCTCCCCAAGACCCCCACCTGCCACTCTCTGCTCTCTGTCCTCCCCCAAACGCCTCTCTGAGCTGCCAAACAGCTGTTTGGCAATGCTGCCTATCAGCTATTTGGCGGCATCCCCAAACAGCTGATTGGCAGCACCGCCGAACAGCTGTGCCCACTATTTCTTTTTCATGGGTGCTCCAGCCTATGATTGGGAGTGAGTGGGTCCAATGGTTAGCACGTTGGAGACAGCATTTTGGGTTCTGCTTTTTTCCTCTGACATGCCATGTGGTCTTGGATAAGTCATGTACCTCAGTTAACCCAGCTAATAATACTTAGCCACCATGCAAAGCGATGCTGGGCTTAATTATTGTTTGTCCAGACCATCAAAATCCTTACCTAACTAATTCATAGCTACAGACATCACAGTCATCACCTCATCTGTGCAGATGCAACATTAAGTGTAGTAGCCAGAACCTTTAACGCCAAAACCCAAGGAGAATCTCAAGGAGCTGTAGTAGAAGAAGTGCTAGGGTTTATATCCTCTGTAGGCCACCTCCTTGAAAGCAACATGTTCACACATATGAGCATGTCTGGCTTCCCAGTCAGTAGAGGAAACTAATGTACTAGCCAGCACATTATGTTCAGATGAAAGGCATGCCATGGAATGATCTAAAGGCCACAGAAGTCAGTGTAGGTATGTCTACACAGCTGCTGGGAGACAGCCTCCCAGCTTGGGTCAATAGACTTATACTAGTGAGGTTCAGACTAGCGTGCTAAAAATAGCTGTGTGGATGTTGCCTTAATGTTCAGACTTGGGCTGGCGCTTGGGCTTTGAAATCTAGGGAGCGGGGGTGAGCTTCAGAGCCCAAGCCGGAGCCCGAACATCCACATCGCTATTGTGAGGGCTGCGAGACTCGCTTTCAGAGCTGTGTAGACATACCCTGTGTAGACTGATTTCAGAGGACATTGGACCAGGCCCTTTAAGAACAATATTATCATTGTCCTCATGCAGAAGTTTTGGTTTGGCTATAAGGAAAATCTGTACATTGGTGAATCCTTGAAATTGCACTGAGTGACAAGGGAGAACCTTTTTGCTTCGCTTTGAATGGACAAAAAAATTTTTAAAATAATTTTAAAAATGAAGGACATAATGTCTTTCACCTGCCAACTAACATCTCCTTCATGCAGGTGTAGAGTCCTATTCAAAGTAAAATAGATTTTGATTTTTCTTTTGGCTGTTTAAACAATGTAGAACTCTTTTTACAATAAAACAGGTTGAGACTTTCTTTTACAATAATAACTTTTATAGTGTTTTTTTTTACAATTTTATTTTTTGACCAGTAAGTTTTCATAAGAACAACAGTGAAGGATTAAAGAGCACACACACTACATTCACATGCACATACATTACCAGCCCCAAGCATTCAAAAATCATGAGTCAGGCCCCAAAGATTCATGAGATGGGCTTAAAAATCATGAGAGCTTTTAAAAAAAATTTTTTTATTTGCCTTCTGTACGGGAGCTTTGAGGGTGTGTGTGTGTGTGTGTGTCACATTTTCAAGCTTTTCTCTGCAACCATAAAGACTAGATACTTTAAAAAAAAGAAAAGAAAGAAAGCTGAGAGTCTCACATAGTCACATGACTCCAAGAGCTGGGGCTGTAAGAAAAACACCAAAGATTGTGAGACTTGCAACTGAATTGTGAGTGCTGCCACTTCCATCTCAGCATACCTGGGGGGTAGAAACCCCACACAACTGTTAAGCTGATTAAAAAACAATAACAAAAGAAAGGAAAATAATCAATGTAGCAAAACATACAATACAATGGAAGAGTAACAGTAATAAAACATAAGTCCTTTATCTCTTTGAGTAGTGCCACCCAAAGGCAGCGATGCTTTTCATAGTAAGCTTTGAGCTACCAGGCCCTGAATCTATTAGACAGTGGGGGCATGGCAGGGTGTTGGGGGTCCTCTGCCATGGCATCTGTGAGTATGAGAGTATAGTAAGGTGCAACCCCTGCCCATCTTGGGATCCATTCCTTGTGCAGGACAGAAATGTCCTCAGAATCCACAGAAACAAACAAAAAATGTGAGCAGGTGCAAATATACATTGTAAACCATAGACTTTGTGCACCTGTTCCAGGGAACTGGGTCGGGCATTGTAGAATAGCTGCAACAATCTATAGGCCCAGCAGCGAGCGCAGGGAGTGCTGAGTGTGCACCTGAAGCTGGATGGCTAGGGAGGGTGCACTGCACTACAGCACAGTGTGATTGCATGTTGCAGCAGTGCACATGGTGTAGACAAAGCTCTAGAGATTAGGCATGTTAACTTATTGGCACAAATGATCTCTGTTAGCCAGGGGAGAAAGAATCTCACAGTCTTCCCAAGTGACAACACACCAGCAAAAAAAACCTACAAGGGGTATTTTGGGTAAACCTAAGCACATGAAAAAGTTTTTTATTTAATTTGCATGGATATGTAACTGTATGGCAGTGGCACATAATCTTTGTCAGCTGGGGAGTGATGTCTCCAGGAAAGCAGATCGCTGCTGGATGATGTTTGCAACCCTAGATACAACATCATGATGTGACAGTGTACCAGCCTCATTCCAGTACTACACAATTGTTCAGGAAGGATCTCTTACATGGCTGGGGGAAATTTGGTAAGCAGAAAATTGCTATCCAAATGGGATTTCAGCCAGGACACTAGATTTAATATCACCTACTTTTGTGAGAAGTGCCAGATAATATTTAGCGCTCTCAATTTGACAGATGAGGCTGAACATGAGCTGGAGACATCTAGTACAAACATCTTGCCATTCCCCTTCATCTTGGAGGTGCAGAGAGGATCTGCTCCAGGATAAAGTCTGACTTTTAAAAACTGCATCCGGTACCTATTGGGAAGGGTTTTGCTGTAGCACTGCTACATATACCAATGCTTCCCATCCACACTTCTCTTTATGACAGGACAGGTCTAACAGACCCAGTCAGGTGAAGTACCTCATTCAACTTCATTGGAAATGAGAGCCATACCTAAGCTCTCACGTACATACACATGGTGACAGGAAAACAAAGCACAGTTAGACATAGACAGTGCATTCAGAAGGAATGCCACCTACTGAATCACCAAGCGTGTTTCCTACCGGCAGTATTCACAACCCCAAGTATTCAAAAATCCTGAGTCAGGTCTCAAAAAAATCCCAAGATTGACTTAAAAATCATGAGTTTTTTAAAATAATAAATGTGGGGCTCTTTTTATGTGCCTTCTGGTATCAGACATTCAGGATACAGTGGCTTCATGCCTTCAGGTGTCTCTCTGCAACCATAAGTGAAAACTGAGGGCTTGTCTACACTTGAAATGCTACAGTGGCATAGCAGCAGTGCTACAGCGGCACTGTTTTAGTGCTTCAGTGTAGACACTATCTACACCAACGGGAGGGGTTCCCCATCGGCGTAGATAATCCACCTCCCTGAGAGACAATAGTTAGGTGGACAGAAGAATTCTTCCATAGAATTCCACAGGAGGTCAGACTAGATGATCACAATAGTTCCTTCTGACCTTAAAGTCTATGTATAGAGTGAAAAATCACCTCTGTGCTCCTAGTCACTACTCCCATGTTTATACATCCCAGAATTGCATTATAGTTTTTTTGCCACAGCATTGCATGAAGAGCTCATGTTCAGCTGCTTTTGCACTGTGACCCCTAAGCCCTTTTCAGGGTCCCTGCTTTCCACGATACAATCCCCCATTCTGTAGGTCTGGCCTATATTCCTGGCTCCTATATGTATAACTTTGCATTTGGCTGTATTAAAACTAACTACTAGGGTGGATGGTGCTTAGTGTGGGGACTGATGAGATCACAAGCCAGGCTGGTATTGTTGGAGACCACAAAGCAACATGTTTGTATTCTGTGCTTGAGTAGAGCTTAATAACTACTGATCATATTACCTATTTACATGGCTTCCCAAAATATCTCTTGTTTCTCCTGTATTGTAATGTGCATGGAGGTTCACAAGAGATGTTTTAGTCTACTTCACCAATCTTAATCCTGGCTCCATTCAAGTCAATGGAAGTTTTGCCACTAACTTCAGTGGGGCCAGTATTTCATTCATACTGTCCATTGTGTATCACGGACTCTTTAAATTGTTTAACACAACATAAAGGTGTTTGAGTCCATAGAAAACATTTATTAATGATCTAAAAAATTACACTTTTTAAAATGGCTGTGAGAGTTGTGGGACTGTCCGTTCTGATGTCTGAAGTCCTGTACACAGAACAAGTATATGATAGTTTCTTTTAGGGTTGGGCTGCAATAAAGGAGCAGGTGAGAGAGCAGTAATACTTATACTATGACTTGTCGGTTCCATAATTTTTGAGGGGGGGGGGGAGGGAGTTGTTCATCATCAATTTGGTTTAAACTTCCTAGAGGGAAGGACTTAGGTTTGCAGGCACTTTTAAGGAAATGTATTTTAAAAAAGGACCATGAAAGTAGAACTGGCTGGATATTTATAAATATATAGGTGAAATTTTCAAAAATTATATGTGATTTTGGGTGCCTCCATTTTTGGTTACTGAACATGAGATACGTGATGGGGCCTAATTTTCAGACAGTGCTGAGCACCTGCTCTCTGGAAACTGGGCTCCTTTTAAAATTATTTCAAGTTGAACACTTAGAAATGGAGGCTTCCCAAATTACTAGTCACTTTTGAAAATGTAGGTCATATCCACATAACTCTAACAGAACAGCTACTTTTAGTGACTTTTTCTTTGGTTGGCTGGTAGGTTTTTTTTGTTTGTTAGCAAATAGCAACAGAGATTTAAACAACTATGTTTAAGTTCACATTGGTTTTCTCTCTCCTTTTCTTGGAGTATCAGTAATCTGCTGACTTTGAGATATTTTGTGTGGTGTTTACTTTGTGGTTAATCTTTTTTTTTCCTTTTTGCATAAGCAAAGAGGATAAATTCATAGGAACATGTAAATAAAGATATTAACAGGTGTTCTTTGCACAGTGTTCAACTCAATGTTAGCCAATTGTATACATTCTAGGACTTTTAAAAAAAAACCTAACCTAATTAGTTCATTTATTCCATGTGCAGTGAGCATTTGAAGGAATAGTTAATGAATGTGCGATTGGCTCCAACTCTGTAAATACAAATGAAAGGCAATAGCCAGCACAGCTTTTGCTTGTGAAGTCTCCCTTATTTAAAACATGGCTCCTTGGCATTAACAACCTCATTGACCTTTCCTCCTCCTTTTGGATAGCAAAATCCTCCACCAGGCAGCAAACGACTTTCAGATCCAAACACCTTGCATGTGAAATGGCAACCTCATGACTAGAAAAAGTAAATAAAACCCTTTCTTCTCCCACCCCCCAAAATCTCTTTTTGAAGTAAATAAAGCTCTCTGGAGAAAACGAAGAGCAAGACATTGCAATGAGCACTGCTTCTAGTTTTAAATATATATATGTAAAATTGCAATTTTAAATCCTTTTCTAATTTTAATTATGAGAAATAAATGTCTTTCCTCCCTCCTTTCCAGCAGTACATTTGAATTCATAATAGCATGTTGCCATGGCAAAATCTATAATCCTTTCCTTCTTTGATGAAAACATGTCCTTATAGGAATATAAGGGGGGGAAAGAAAATTTATACAGTGGCATTCAGTTGCATTGCTTTGATGACTATAGCTGTACAAGTGCTCTAGAAAATAAAATGGGTTCATTCACTGAAGGTATATATTCACAAAGGCATGCGAGAGAAGTGTCAGTGCTGGTCATGGAGGCTGAGGCCTAGAGTTGCAGGTCCCAGTACTCTGACTGTTTCATCTCAATGACACTTGTGAAGTGAATCTTGTGTGGAGTACATTGAGGTGGAATGTCCTTGTGAGGCTGACAAAAGAGGGTTGGATATGTCAAATGGAATCAAGCTTAAAGAGGCTGGAGGAGCTGTTTATTGTCACCAGCTCGTGCTATTAAATGTGGGATTAAAGAGGAAACAGTCCGCTGGCTCATTGGGCCCATTCAGGAGGAGCTTGTTCCGAAAAATATTGACAGGATGGCTTCTATTCAGAGCCACAGCTGACATCACCAGCCACACAAAGGGACTTTAGGGGGTTAATTAAAACCAGGTAATGGAAGGAATCAAGTACTGACACTTCACAAATGCCACAGTGGATCCAATGCAAGAGAAAAGACATATGGCAGGAAGAGCAACCTCCCTGCTGCCACCCACTGTCTTATATTCAACCAGTGATTGACACTTGATTATTTTTCTGTGGACACTGAACATTAGCAGTTGGTTTCCATTCTTCTGTTGTGAAACATGAGCAACATTGGTTAGCAAACTGTATCTCCAAGAGAACCAGTCCGTATAAGCCTAATAGAATTCCAGGTTTTCCATTCACATCCTTCTATAGATGTTTGTTAAATAGTTGAAACTTGGTATATTCACTCACTATATCTTTTCAGTTTATAAAATGCATTGATCAAAACATTCTCTTATTGCTCCATAAGCCGTCAGCATGTGCGCAGTGATTTAGCCAAGCTATCTGCGTTGCACCTGTTATTGGAAAAACATCCAGACAAAGCTTTGGTATATTTCAGGGTGCACTGAGCCCTCAGTGTCTGTTGATGTAAGCCAGGGCAGAATGCACCTGGTGGCAGCAATTCTGCCTAGAAAACTGAGGAGTAGCCCATGGAGTCCACAACCACCTCTCTGCCAAGGAGCTAACTAGCCTTAACCCCAAATGGGTAACACTGGCTGGGGAGAGGGTGTAGCCCAGGCTAAAGGCTTCTCTATATGGGAAGTTATACTGGTATAAGGTAGGGTGTAAATTTAAACCACAGTGATACTAACTCCCCATGTAAACACTCTTAGGGCTTGTCTACACTTACAGTGCTGTAGTGGTGCAGCTGCACTGCTGTAGCGCTTAGTGAAGATGCTAGCTATGGGAGAGCTTCTCCCATCAATGTAGATACTCTCCCTCTCAGAGAGGCGGTAACTATGTCGATGGGAGAAGTCCTCCCACCAACATAGTGCTGTCTACACTGGGGGTTAAGTCAGTATAACTACGTTACCCAGGGGTGTGGAAAATCCACACCTCTGAGCAACTTAGTTATACCGACATAATTTGGTAGTGTAGACCAAGACTTACTCTGGTAAAAGAGTCCTTTTTCAGGTTTGGCTTATGTCACTTTGGAAGCTGTTTAAGATAAACCAGAAAAAGTCATGTTTGTTCCCAAATAAGAGTGTCCACACAGGAAGTTAGAGTAGTCTAACAACCTGGGTCATAGGCTATATCTACACTACTGTGACGGGTTCCCCAGGATGCAATCTGGAACTGGGGTACCGCTGAACCCTCAGTTTTACCAATCTGGGCTCCTTTCACACTGTGATGCTGTGGCAAACTGCAAACCCGTCCAGGTACTGCACTTGTACAGATGTTCACAGGCAGGGACGCACCCAGCTGAGTTACATTAATGCTTCTTCTAGCCTCTCACGAACTAACAATAGAGAGACTCCAGCCAATTCCCCACAACTCCCCAGCCTAGGACCCCAGAGCTGTACCAGGATCCTGCCCCAGTCAGAAGCCTGACCAGTGTAAGTTTATTACCCAGTCCACCCCTCCCTCCATGTGGAGAGGACATGCACCAGCTCTAGTTCCTGAGCAGATTTCCCACAGGCAAATCACACTGTTTTAGGTAAAATATAAAACAGATTTATTACGATAGATTTGAAGTGATCATAAGTAGTAAGTGTACAGATCAAAGTTGGTCATCTAAGAAATAAAAGTAGAATCACAATCTGAGTTCTATAAACTAGACAGGATTTGAATCAAGCGGTGTCTCACCCTGATGATGTAGTTCCTTCATACACAGGCTGAGATTCCTCTTTTCAGCCTGAGACCACCTCCCTGTTCAAGGTCTTTGTTCTCCAGCCATGTTTCCAGGTGTTGAGCTGTGCAGGGAGTGAGGACCGATGGTGATGTCATTTCCCCTCCTTTATACGTTCTCCCAGCTTGCTGGAAAGATCTTTTGCTATGACGTGAATCAAGCTGTGTTCATTATTTTTTACGTGCTCACTCTGAGAAATCTTCATTGTATACAGATCCTGTGATAGTCCTTGCTAGTGTGGATTCCCCTTAATGGGCCATCAACGCTGTCTGGCTTCTCCATTGTTGTATCTGAAAGGCTGGTTGTGGGTATTTCCATATTTCAGTAACACATACAGAGCCAAACTTCATAACTTCCCATACGATGGTAGCACATACAATCCAACAGGAGATTAATGTTCAACAGATCAAGACTTTTAGAAGGATACCTCACAAGGCATATCCTAATTAAATGATAGTGGTGAATATGGGGGTGCCAGTGTGATACACAGCGTGCCACAACTACCACTTATGTCAGCAAAACTTATGTTGCTCAGGGGTGTGAATATCTCACCCCCCAAGCGACATAAATTACGCTGGTATAAGTGGTAGTGTGCACAGCGCTATGTCAGTGGGACAGCTTCTTCCGCCGACATAGCTTCCATCTCTTGCTGGGGGTGGATTAATTATGCTGACAGGAGAGAGTTCTCAGGGAGGAGAGTGGTGCAAACATCACCAATAATGTGTAGCTGATCTTGCTGGTTCAGAGGCCACAATATACACCCCATCCTCCCAGGCCACTGATGGGAGAACCGAGTCCCTGAGCTGTAGAAATGTCATCAGTTTTCCCCACCTGTAAAATGGTGCTAATACCACTGCCCCACCTCAGAGGGGCATTGTGAATATAAATACATTCAAGACTGTGAGGCACTTGGAGACTATGGTGATGGGGGCCAAGATAGATAATTTTTGTTGGCTTTATTTGATATTATTTAACAGCATTGTGACAAATATCAAGCTATCCTTTGACCCGTTAGCACACTGACAATGTGAACATTTTTCTCAATCTTGAAGGCAAAAACTACAGTAAAAGCTTCCCAGTGTTGAACACACTAACAGCACAGGCGAGGGAGAACCTAAGCAGTTTGAATGACTCTCTGAATGTTTCCTAACTTGGAAATATTTCCTTCTCCACTCCATGGAACGCTCCAATAGGCCCCTGGGATTTCTTCCTAGCTCAAATTCCTTCAGTGGTTCCTTCCATCCCTGTTATGAAAAGCTTTCTACTGCAATGGCCCAAAACACTGGAACTCATCTCTCTCTCTCCCCCTGTGGCTTTCCTAGGCCATGGCTCCCTGCCTTCCTTTTGCAAATTCATGGAGAGAAGAATGGGATGTGAGCATGCTGTAGTTAAGGAGAGGGAACAGGGTCCTTATTTGCACCTGAAGAGAGGTTTGGTTAGATGAAGGTTAAGGGCCATTCTTATTTTCTCATACCCCTATGAACAAGCCAATTAATTAATAATATAGCAGAATTAATATTCCACCTTGATCCAAATGGCCAGGTCATTCAGATTATTATTAATTAGTTTTGTTTAAACAATGCCTTACCAAGGCTAGGCATTTTACAGAACGTAGAAAAGACATAATCCCTGCCCCCAAACCATCTAGGAATCAGTCTCTGTCCCATGCTAAACTGCCTATGATTGACAACAGCTATGATTGTCCTTGCATAGGGATATTGCCAGGGGTGTCAAGGTGGCATAAGCAGAATGTGTGTTTGATTTACAGGGGCAAAGAAAAGGGATGGGTGTGTAGCAATGGGCATACACACCTCTGGAACTGTACCACTCTGAGGTTAATCTGGACACAGAGAAGTTAAAAAGAAATCATGATTTCTTTTTTCGGTGATGTGCAAATTGCATTAATAACACTGAACGAAAGCTAAAAAGAGGGGTTTGGGGAGTCATGGGATCTGTACTCATGGTAGTGCTTTTTAATTACTTTACAGTTGAAATCAGCCGTATTAAATTGAAAAATGATTGTTTATGCCAGATTTAGCCTAAAGTGCATTGTTATTGTTGATTTATAAACCCAGGTTAATGGAGGCACTACAGAAAAATCTACAGACTCACACTGTATATCTAGAGAGGTATTAGTGGCAGTGGCTTTAATAAAAAATAGATTTTTAGAAAAGGAAAATTATTTTGTCCCATGCATTGTTATAACAGGAAAAGTCACATATCAAAATGTTAGCAGGTATTTTTTTACCTGATCTACATACAATTTTTGTACCAGTATAACTATTTTGATTAGGGGGTGATTTTTCTACTGGCATAGTTATATCAGTACAACCCCAATAACGTGGAGGCAGTTATACAAGTATAAAGGTGCCTTATACCAGTATAGATTATTGCCCTGCCTATATAGGAATAATCTATACTTATCTTGGTATAACTGCATCCACAGTATAGGGGTTGTTCCATGGTAACTATGCTGCATAGTTAAATGGTATAAAACTTTTGTGTTTAGACAAGCTCTTAAAAACACCAGGGAAAGCTATTCTTTAAAACATAATATTGATAAAAAAAATTCTGAACAAATTCATGCATGGCACAGCAAATGCAACTGCCATTGGAATCAACATGGTTACAGCAGAGATGAAATTAACCCTTAGATTGTAGAAAACACACGACAAAACACAAGTCTGTATGTCTGAGAATAATTCAGTTCCAATGTAGTAGACTGTCTTCTAAATCTCTAAATATATAACCCAGACTTTATATATAGATTCATATATTCACAGATTTCAAGGCCAGATGGGACCATTGTGATAATCTAGTCTGACCTCCTGGAAAATACAGGCCAAAGTAATTCCTAATTCATCTTTTAGAAATCTTGATTTAAGAATAGTCAGTGATGGAGAATCCACCACAATCCTTGGTAAATTTTCTAGCTTCAATTTCCAGCCATTGGATCATATTATTCCAGGAGTCGGCAACCTTTCAGAAGTGGTGTGCCGAGTCTTCATTTATTCACTCTGATTTAAGGTTTCACGTGCCAGTCATACATTTTAATGTTTTTAGAAGGTCTCTTTCTATAAGTCTATAGTATATAACTAAACTATTGTTGTATATAAAGTAAATACGGTTTCAAAATGTTTCAGAAGCTTCATTTAAAATTAAATTAAAATGCAGAGCTCCCCCGACCGGTGGCCAGGACCCGAGCAGTGTGAGAGCCACTGAAAATCAGCTCGCGTGCCGCCTACCCCTGTATTATACCTTTCTCAGCTAGATTGAAGAGCCCATTACTAAATATTTGTTCCCCATGTAGGTACTTATAGACTGTAAGCAAGTCACCCCTTAATCTTCTCTTTGTTAAGCTAAATAGAGTGAGCTCCTTGAGTCTATAACTATAAGGCAACTTTTGTTATCCTTTAATGATTCTTGTGGCTCTTCTCTGAACCCTCTCCAATTTATCAACATCCTTCTTGAATTGTGGACAGAGTATTCCAACAGTGATCACACCAGTGCTAAAAACAGAGGTAAAATAACCTCTCTACTCCCGCCTGACATTCCCATTTATGAATCCAAGGATTGCATTAGCCCTTTTGGCCACAATGGGTATGTCTACATTGCAATTAGCCACCTGGGGCTGGTCCAAGTCAGCTGACTCAGCACAAGCCCCGCGAGCCCTAGTCAGCTGACATGGGCCAGCTGCAGGTGTCTAATTGTAGACATACTCAGTGTCACACCGGAAGCTCATGTTCAGTTGATTATCCACCACGACTCCCAAATCTTTTTCAAAGTCATTGCTTCCCAGGATAGAGTCCCCCATCCTGTAAGTAGACCTACATTCTTTGTTCCTAGATGTGTATATATTTACATTTAGCCATACTAAAACACATATTGTTTGCTTGTGCCCAGTTTACCAAATGATCCAGATTGTTTTGAATCAGTGACCTGTCTTCTTTGTTATTTACCACTACCCCAATTTTTGTGTCATCGGCAAACATTATCAGTGGTGATTTTATGTTTTCTTCCAAGTCATTGATAAAAATGTTTAATAGCATAGGGCCAAGAGCTGATCCCTTCAGGACCCCACTAAAAACTCACTCATTGAATGATGTTTCCCCATTTACAATTACATGTTGAGACCTATCAGTTAGCCAGCCTTTAATTCATTTAATGTGCGCCATGTTAATTTTATCATTCTAGTTTTTGAATCAAAATGTACCAAGTCAAATGCCTTACAGAAGTCTATGTTTTTACATCATCCCTATTATCTATCACTAGTAATCTCATCAAACAAAGATACCAAGTCAGTTTGACAGGATCTACATTCCACAAACCCATGTTGACTGGCATTAATTGTATTACCCTCCTTTAATTCTTTATTAATCAATTCCTGTATCAGCAGCTCCATTATCTTGCCCAGGATATCAGACTGACAGGCCTATAATTACCCAGGTCATCCTGTTTACCCTTTTTAAATACTGGCACAACATTCACTTCTTCCAGCTTTTGGAACTTCCGTGGTGTTCCAAGTCTTATTGAAAAATCAACTTTAATGGTCCAGGAAGCTTCTCAGCCAGTTCTTTTAAAACTATGGTGATGCAAGTTAAACCTTCTGATTTAAAAATATCTAACTTTAACAACAGCTGTTTAACATCTTCCAGAGATATTAGTGGAATGGAAAGAGTGTTATCATATGATATGTCTACATCAACTGTTTTTTCCCAAATGCAGAACAGAATTAGTTATTGAACACTTCTGTCTTGTCTGCATTATTATTGATAATTCTACATATACTTCTAGTAATGGACCAATATCAATGTTAGGATTCTTTTTGTTCCTAATATACTTTAAAAAATTCTGATGTATTGTTCTTTACTCTGTTGTCCATAGATTACTCCTTGTGTATCTTAGCTTACCTTATCCATTTCCTACAATTTCTAGCTTCATATTTATATTTATTATTATCAACTTCCGCTTTCTTCCATTTGTTATATATTATTTATTTTACTTGTTATAGCTGCCTTCACTTCCCCTCTAAACCAGCTCAATTTTTTAATCAACATGGCCCTTCTTCCTCGATTGTGGCTTTTTGGTCATCCAGTAAAGTGGTCTTAAATAATTCTGAATGATCATTCACATTTTTCTCATTAAATTTTTCTATATCACTGGTCTAGACTTTATTCTGGTGGCACACTATAAATGGGATCAAGTCATGATCACTTGTACCTAAGTTACCATTAATTTTTAGTTCTGTGATCAATTCCTCTTTATCGGTCAAGATATAGAATTTCCCTGTATTGACTACAACACTTTTTGAGCTAGGAAACTGTCATCTATAATGTTTAGAAATTCAAAGGATGTTTTAGTATTTGCAACATGAAACCTCCAGCATATATGTGTCACTACAATTGAAATCCCGCATGGCCATGCAGTTTTCCCCCCATACACATTATAAGTAGGTGGGTAAGAAGGTGATCTTCCTTTTGACTATTGTGAATATGTAGTTGGGATTTTTATTTCCCCCCATTATATACCCATTCTTAGGGTCTGATCTGCAGACCCTTATTTATCCAAAGAGTCCCAGAAAAGGAATATTCATGTGAGAAAGGGCTTGCAGGATTATGGCCCTTAGCTTTTAACCCTAATGTTGCTTCTAGCTTAAACATGGAGATGAGAAGAGGTCAGATTAAATAACTCTCTAACTGCTTCAAATGGGACCGTTGCCTGCCTCTGAGCAGCATTCTGTAATGGAAGAGATTTTTGATTGGTTCAACTGAAGCACTATCTCAGGCAGTGGGCCATTTCTTTGAGAAACACCTTTTTTGTAGCTTCTGCCAGCAGGTAATTAGAAGCAAAGAGGTATCTGTTGTATGCCTGCAATGTGTGTCAAATCAAAGACTTTGAAGTTGTTCAGTTAAGAGGATTAGTTACGGTTCCAGGGAGATGTGGTGAAGCCTAACCAAATGAAACAGAGTTCATATTGTTTCATGCATCTGTTAACAGTCAGTGGTTAGAAACATTTCCTTCTTGTAAAATGGGCATTTCATGCGTTGTTTTCCACTAAATAACAACTGCTTTCATCAGTCCTTTTTGGTCCCTTGGACCTTTATCTAAAAAGAAAGATGTTTCATTATTATCTTGGTAGGTCATCTGACATAGGAAGCATTACAACCCAATAAGCAAAAGGTTATTTCTCATATCATTATGCTTTTTTAAAAAAGAACCACAGTGATCCACACAGAGGTGGGCTGCTAGCACTGGGATTAGATGAGGAACTCTGGGGGGGAGACGAGGACTGGCTGAGCAAGATGATAGGGACCGAACCAATGAGGTGGAGCAGAAAGACAGATCTGACAAGGACTTAGGGGGTGGGGGAGATGGGAGAACTGGGACTGACTGAGCAAAGAGATTGGGACCAAGGGGAAGCACTGGAGATTGGGCCTGGGAGCCAATATAGACGGGCAATGTATGTGTGTGGGGCTGGGGGAAATGGAGGCTAGGTTGGGTGAAAGAAAGATTGGATGAAGAGCTGGAAGAGGTGAGACTAGGACTGGCTGGGCAAAGAGACTGGAACCTGGCTGAGAAGCCTAAGGAGTGCAGACTGGGCCTGGCTAAGTGAGGAGAATGGGAATGGGACAAGGATAGATTGGAAGGAATGGGGCTGAAGGGGGGTCATGGTTTGGGGTACTGGGCAGAAAAGTGTGTACCCACTAAAGCACACTCCCTGCCAGAGTGTGGGGTAGAACCCAAGATTCCTGAGTCTCACCATTCCCGTGCTGTCAACAAATGTCTATGAAACCTACTGACAAAATGTGTGTCGCATCCCCCTATAGTGTTGGTCCACATGGAGGATGACAGCCTAATACTGCTATCAGTTATTCCATTAGCTCAAGTGGCACAGGTTTGTGTGGTGGATCTGAAGGGTCCAGCCCTGCTGATGACCTATATAGGCATCACATGATGGAGTTTCTGTTTTTTTCAGTTTTCTTTTTAAAAATAACCCAAGAAACTACATACAAAAAACTATGTTGAACGAACATTAAAGCTGCAAAGTCAAGCACTTAAAGATTATGAAATGCCAGAATTCAGGTTGCCTGTACAACTTTAATTCAACCCCCTTGAGCATATGCATTAGGATACAGTCTTTAACTAACTGATTACATGCTTTTTTCCCCACAGGACCCTGCTTCCTTCAATGCACAGGATGTTACCTGCTTTGGGGATGAATTAGAATTGTGTTGTGGACAAGGCTCTTGTCTATAGGACCCTGCTTCATTTGTTATGAAGTTGGAAGACGTGTAATGAATGAGGCCAGGGACTGCAGGAACAGAAAGGGTGATCTCCTGTTTAAGGCAGATAAATACTGCCCTGGAAAATTTGATTCTATCCCTGCCTCTGCCACAGAGTTTGTGTGATGCTAGCCAAGACACTTAAACCAAATGTTTCGTCTGTCCATCATTTTCTGGGAACCTGACCTGAGACCCTGGAGTCTGATTTGCAGAAGTGCTGGGCACTCACAGCTGCAAGTGAAGTTGATGGGAGCTGTGCTTTGAACATACAAAATGCTGTCTCATGCTGAGCACTCTGAAAAATAAGGTCCTAGGCATCTCAAGTTGGGCACCCAAAATTAGTAAATAATGTTGAACTTAATCTCTGAGCACCTCAGTTCCCTATCTGGAAAATGGGGAAAATTCCACTCTCTCAAATAAATTCAAATAAAGTTTGTTAAGAACTCAGATACTTTGGTGCTCATGGAGCCCGTGAGAAAAATGAAGCCTATTTACTTGTAACCAGAGATCTTTGGAACGACTCCACTTATTCACACTGCACCGCCTGGATGGCAGATCCTTCTCCAAGCAGTGCCTGCTAGAGTGCACATGTTCCTCCTCGGACCTCTCCCTTCAGCGTCTCTGCATGTTCGGAGGGCAAGGCTCTATAGGGGGCCTCTATGCCCGTTACTGTATCACTTCCTTCCACTGCTAGCTCAGAGAAACCATGACAAGATATTCTAAGCAAGAGTAAAAGGAGGCCGGGGAGTGTGATTATGCAGAGTCACCTCACAGAACTCTGGTTACAAGTGAGTTACCTTCATTTCTTCTTTGAGTGGCTCTGCATATTCCCGCTTCTAGGTACTGTCGTTTGGCAAGTAGTGTTGAAAACTCAGCAGGAGGGAGCGGAATCCTAATTAAATAATGATTGAAGCACCGCTCTACCAAATCCAGCATCTGCTCTCAAAGTCAAATCCGTAAAATATGGACTGACTTCCAAGGAGCAGCCTTACAAATTTCCCCAAGGGAACGTGTTTCAGGCAGGCAAAAGATGCTGCCACTGCCCTAGTAGAATGAAAATTTACAACAGTGGCAGCAGACCCTGTGCCTAACTTGTAACATTCAATGATATGTTGTTTAACCCTTCTGGAAACAGTCTGAGTAAATACTATGTCCCATATGAGTCTTAGCATAAGAAACAGGTAATCTAGATGACTTCCTGAAACTCTTGGTTTTTATTTAAATAACATGCTAAACCCTTCTAGCATCTAAAGTATGCAGTGAAGATTCCCTTTTATTGAACAGGCGGCTTTGGGGAAAATGCCAGTAAATTACTTGTCTTATTGACGTGAAACTCACATACTATTTTTGGTAAAAATCTGGGATTAGGTCTAAAGACCATTTTATCTTTCTGAAAAATAGTAAGTGGTGGATCCACTATCAGAGCATGCACTTCGCTCACCTTTCTGGCTCATGCTGTAGAAATAATAAACACTATTTTAATAATAAATTAAAATGGAGCTCAGGACTGTCAGTCTTCCCAGTACCTCGGATCCGGAGATATACCCAGAGGAGGAGGGACAAACGTCCAAAAGACTAAGGAAACCCGGACTTAGGTGGCATTAATCTGGACCATTCAGGTCTTTTAAACTCTTTCTCTATCATCTTATATCTGAGAATCTGACCTTAGATCCACTATGGATCTCACTGGAGACAGCAATGGCACCAGAGGATGGAGAGACATAAAAGGTGAGAAAGATATGCCTAGTGACCTTGTAGGAGTCTTAAGAGGGGGATACAAAGATGGATCTGAAAAAAGATTCAATTTCTTCTGCTCTTCCCCTTTTTTCAGGTGAAGGCTTTGACTTTGCAACTTTAACAATGTTTTTTTAGCATAGGGGGTTTTGTATGTAATTGTTTACAGGTTATATAAGTTCTGACTTTCTGCCACTAAGACCAACATATGCAAATTCAACTCAAGTTAACACTTTACAAGGTTTTCAGACCTTAATGTATGTGTTAAAGTTGCATCCCAATTAAAGTCACTGTATAAAAAGCACTTTAGTAATATTACTGAACATCCAGGGGTGATCCTGCAAGTCCTTACTCACACTGGTCACCCCACTGAAGCCAACAGTTAAGGGTTTGCAGGATTAAGCCTCTATTTTGTCCTTACTCTGAGCAGGGGTGAAAGTAACTTAAAGGATTTACCGGTACACCGGAGTCCTGAGCAGGGGGCATGGCCTCAATCAGAAGAGGCATGGCCTCCACCGGATGAGGCGGGCCCTTTAAATCACCCCCGGAACTCCCAGCTGCAGAGGCGGCTGGGAGCCCTGGGGCTCAGGGGTGATTTAAAGGGCCCGGGGCTCTGGCTGCCGCTACTGCAGTGGAGCTTCGGGCCCTTTAAATCTCCAACGGAGCCCTGCCGCCACTACCCCGGGGCTCCCGCAGCGGGGCTCGAGCTGTGCTTTAAAGGGCTCGGGGCTCCTCGCAGCGGCTGGAGCTTCTGGCCCTTTAAATCACTGCCGGAGCCCTGCCGCCGCTACCCCAGGGCTCTGGCAGTGGGGCTCAGGAGGTGATTTAAAGGGCCCAGGCTGCTGCAGGAAGCCCCGGGCCCTTTAAATCACCAGCCTGGGGAAGCCGGTCTGGTCTGGCATGGCGTATTGGCTCTTGCCAGTACGCTGGACCGGACCGGCTTACTTTCACCTCTGACTCTGAAACATTTGACATTACACCTGCAACGTGTGCTCAGAGATGTTACATTATCTGGAATCACTGCACACATTGGTGCCATTTTATCTTACCAGTTATTGAGTGCATGTTAAGTACAGAACGTAGGTCCAATGTTTTACTTACAACAACTCACGTGAAGTTCTATCTTGATATTTGACATATATAATAACAACTTAGATTTTGGATTTCATAAACTTTTCATTAAAATGTATCTAGAATTGCCTTGTACAGTATAATTGATTTGACAAATGCAGCAATTATGGTCTTACTCATTCCATGCAATAGTGGGGTGACACATTAAAAAACAAATTTCAATAGCTGATGTACAGCTCACAAGCCAGGACAGTCTTCTGCATGGGGAATGCACATTGGTTTCAACAGGAGTATCAGATTTTCAGGACTGGGCCCAGTGTGATAATAGTTGTCTGTGTTTCATTCTATATTTATGAAAGTATTATTGGTCTATCAAGTGATTGTACTGGTTTTCTGCTATGGCATTAAGTGGCTCTTCTAAAACCACTCAGACTTGGCAATCATTTTTGAAGACATTATCAGCATTTTACATCTAAATATGTGGTGAAATTTCATGATATTGGCTTATTTAGTTAAAAAATCCTACCCACACTCCTGAAGGGAACATAGCATGACCTGATTCTATTTTGCCTTCTTTACTCACCCAAAATGTCCATACATACATCACTCCTGCAACAAGCCTAGTCTTCATGAATGTGGAGCGAGAATGAGTCAAGTTCTTCTTTCTGGCCACTTCCCTATTTGGGGTTGATGGCTTTTATAGCCTTCTTCCAGTACTGATGATCGTATGCCCTGAACTTTCATGCAAATTGGTTTCGCTAAGGGATGCTGATACCTGGTCCAGGATCCCAGTCTTTGGCCTCCCCTTGGTCAAGAACAAGTGCGTTCCCAAATTCAATCTCCTGTAGATCAGTAATAGTAAGATTTGATAATGTAACTTTTTTCCCTTGAAAAGACATTTTGATGACTACTGTAAATCTGCTTGTTGCTCAAGCCAGGGACACTGGAACAGGGGGACCTGCCTTAAGGGCAAATGACAGGGGGAGCAGGTGGAGAGGAGTGAGTGGGGAAGGGGCCTTGAGGGGGAAAAGGCGGAGCAAGGGCGGGGCCTCAGGAAGAAGAGGCATAGCATGGAGGAGCTTCAGGGGAAGAGGCGGAGTGAGGGTGTAGTCTCAGGGGAAGGGGCAGAGTAAGGGTGGGGTCTCGGCAGAAGGGGTGGAGCGAGGGTGGGGCCTCGGGGGAAGGGGTGGAGCAAGGACGGGGCCATCATTTGGGAGCCGGTGTCCCCCCCATTTCTAGGAAGCTCCCAGCACTCCTGACTCAAGCTGATATCACTCAATTATGAGGGCTCTGCAGGGCAGAGCATGCTTATCATGCTTATGTGTTTGTATGTTGTCTAGTTATTACTATTTTTATGTAAATCAGGGGACAATAAATTGATAAAATGCTGCTTTAAAGCATAGCAAAATGCATTGGTGATTAAATTAACAACAGTCTTAGCTGTGTGCATTTGCATGGGGCTGGATACATGGGAATGGCTGGTATAGTTCTTTGCCCAATAGGTGCTCAGATATCATGGTAATGAATGAACATGGTATAAATGTGTAGACAGACAAAATTAACTCCCACACATTGTGCACATATGGGACCTGATTCTCATTTACATTAAGGCTCTGGTTGTAAAAGGGCCTGAAAATATATGAAAAATAAGACCCCTGGCATTTTTTGTGAATTTTGTGAACAACTACAACAACAGGGAAGGCTGTAGAATGTTCATGGCAGAGAAAGACTAGAGGGAAGCTGGTGAATTTACCCATCTCTCCACATCTTTATTTTATTTCTTCTTTTAATCACCTTCTTCTTCTCTCTCATTTCCTTCCAAACCTATTTACCATTGTATCTGAGTGCTTAAAATAGATAAAAGCCTCCCAACCATATTTTGCCACTTTTATTCATGGAGCGTTGTAGCGTCTTACTCCTATACTTTTAAAAAAATCTTAGAAAGATTAGAACATTTTCCATTGCATAGTTTTTTGTTATGGGAACTAAAATGGATTTAATATAATATTTTTAATAAAATAAGATAATAAAATAAGAAAATAAAATCTTGAACCATCTTCTCTGCTGACATAACTCCACTGAAGTCAATTGAGTTCTACAAGCAGAAAATTGGACCCCTTACATTCAGTATAGAATTTATGACAATTAATCTAACAGTTAAAGTTGAGCATAGATTCCATTCTAACTCCACTCTTTTTTTAGGCGGGGGAGGGGTTGCCTAATTTTTCAATTAGGTTTGAAACTTTTCCTCTGTGGTCTCAGTTGGAAGACGATATTTTGTAAAATTTGAAGAAAATCAGTTCAACAATCTTTGAGTGGGGCAAGTGAGAAAAAATTACACTTTCTCCATGAGTTGTGATAACCATGTTGTATTCCAAAGCCAAAAAATGGCTGAAGTTATAATCTAACATTATTTGTTTTTATGGCCCTCATCGGTGAAGTTAAAACAATGAAAAATTGAAGAAAAATGGTTCAGTATGGATTGTTCCTACATGCATATTAAAGGCTGAGCAGTTTAGAATGTTGTGCCCATGCCGACTGAATTAGTTTTGAAGTTCCCATAGCTGTTTAAGGATTCCTGAGTAAAGGCCTTAAAGATATCTCAATTAAGCGTGTGCTACTAAAGCAATTTAGCATAAGCTTTCACTATTTTCTTTAACAATAAAATAAGAACAGGGAATGTAAATGCAAATGCCAACATTGGCACAATGCTCAAGTTGAGAAATCATGCACACAAAGTCAGAAAATTCAAATAAATAAGGTTTCTACAGCAATGGTGAGTCAGCCATTGTTGCATTTGGTACTCACTATTACATGATTGCTACCAAACTGTCAGCATTTGGTAAGTTACTACACAGTGGTAGCTAAAATACCCCAGTTTTCCATACACCCAGAATGTGAAATAACTGCAATATCTCAGATACCATAGACCCATCACTATTAGTTCATGCTGAATTTTTGAATGGCAACCAGTTTCTATAATATTTTTCCATCGTTGTTTGTTAAATACATTATTTAATGGATTATTGTTTGTGTTGTGGTATATTTCATGTTATATGTTTTATCTACAATGTAGCATTGTTGTCATAAGCTTAATTTTTTTATTTCCTGGTTTAGCATGCTTGGCCTTCCCGCTATAAACACGGAGGCATAGGGTCTTCAGTAAATGTACCAAACACATTCCATGTATTTTTAATTGCATTTTGTATGATCAGCCTCAAAAATGAGATACATATAAACATTTGTGGGGATTGCTACCTATGCTGTACCTGTTGCCTGGGTAAATAGAAGACTTCAGTCTTCAGGCCTGTCAATCAAACACCTTTCCCAAACACTACGATCACATAAAAAATAAAATATTAAAATCATTCTCTAAATGGTCATTTACATAGTGCTCAGAAATAGAAAGAAATTAGTAATACTCTTCTTTGTGTTGACCAGAGTAGTCGCACTAATCTACATTTTAGAAGCTGCTCACAATGAGCAGCTGCCCCTTTACCAGGGAAGCTGCATGGGAAATTAATTAAATTTAGTGGATGCCATTCTGGATTTGAAACAACCTTTTATTTAAAGCTTTAGGAGTAAAGAATTAATTGCAGTACATGCCATGGCTTCTAAAGGAAATGAAAGGCTCACAGGGAAATATGATATTTCCAGATTCCTGAAACAGATGGCCTCTTTACTTTTATAAGAGGAATTTTTTTTCCTCAGCTTTTAGATTTTTGATTCACACTTTTCTTGTCTGCGTTCCTGTTACATAGTTTCATAAAGTTTCTATGGCAGATAAATTCTCAGCTATCTTATGTGTCTTGATTTTTAGTTTCCCCTTCCCATTTTTGTAACAATAAGGGTTTTTTTTATAATTATGATGCAATTGATATCATTATAGATCTGGGCAGAAATTGATTCCCTGTCCCACATGAATTTTCAAGATTTCAAAAAAATGATCCCATCATGAATTGGGATGAAAAGTTGAAATCTCGAAAATGTTTGTAAAACAAACCTCTTTTTAAAAAAATCAGATCAGGTGGTTCAAAATTTTTTGTTTAAATTTTGAGCTTTTGGGGTTTTTAACATATTTTTACTATCACTTGACTTAAATTTCAAAATGAAAAGTCATTTTGGACAGAAAACCGGAATTTTTTCATGTAGAAAATGTTGAAATGGGGCATTCCGACAAGTTCAAAACTTTTTTTCCAAAAATTTTCAAACCGAGAAATGTGTCAAAGCCAATCTGCATTCAACAAATTAGCATTTTCTAATGAAAAAACATTTTGACCAAGAATTCCCAACCAGCTCTACTTCTGTGGAACTTCACACGATTACACCGGGTCTGAATTTGAGGCATTTTCATTAAACACATGAGAAGTGATCTGACTATGACAACTATTATTTAACATTTTTATTTAGGAAGTGCCCAGAGGCCAAGCAGCTGGGGCCTGTCACCCTTTAATGCACCCACTCATGGTCATCAGGTGTTTTGTAACAACAGCTTTGCCTCAGTTTTCCTTTTGGTATCACTTCAGAAGTGTGGCCTGCCGTGCCCAGGCTCTCTTTACAGCTCCAGTCTTCTGGCTGGGTCATTTGAGTCCCTCCCCTATTGGGGTGATAACAGGTCCATCTCTCACCCCCAAGGTCCTGAGACAGGCCTGTAATCACTAGCTCTAGGTCTGATATCCCCCTCTCCTGTCTACGTCCAGGGAGGAACAAGGGGACCTAAAACAGGGACAAAAATGAAGTCCAATAGTCTTATGAGGGGACTGTCACCCAAAATCTGGAGCCTTGACAGTCTCTGCTCCCCTCCCCTGTGGAGGGTGGTGAGGGGACCCAAGCCCACCCTCTCTTGTGGGTCCCAGCCCAGGGACCCTGTATTAGGCAGTCAAGGACTGTATGCTTGGATCACCTGCTGCCACCCTGGGCTGCTTCCTACCTATTGCCTGCCTATTGCTTCTGTAGGGCAACCTTCCCTGGATCCTTCTGCCAGGTAGTTGGTCTCGCTGGGTGATTTTCCTCTCCCTGATGCTGTGGCGCTCCTACACAGTGGCTCTCCGCCTCTCCAGCAGCCACCCCACTCTGTCTGGGTTGCAGTTTTTTATCCCAGCTGTCACTAACCAGCCATTTAGTCGTGACTCTTTTTATTAACTCTTTAGTGTCAGGCTGCAGTGTTGGAGCAGTATACCCCATCATAGGTCCCGTTGAGCCAGACTTTGCACAAGCATCTAGTAAATGATAGCACCTGCCCCAAAGAGCTACCACTCTGAAAAGCACACCTCCTCTTTTGTTGTTGTTTTTTAAGTAAGAAAAATGGGCTGTGATTTGAACTGAAATTGTTTCCCATTTGACGGTAATTTGCCAAAATACCATTTATATTTTGAAGATCAGTTTTGGCTTTCCAACCGGGTGACTGAAAAGTCTGGGTCAGAACCTCAGCTGGTAGAAGCTGTCTTAGCTTCATTGACTACACTGAAGAGCTGTCCCTGTTTTTTGATCTGCCCAAACATTGCCTCTTAAAGATTAAGGGCTTGATCCAAAGCCTATTGAACTCAATGGGAATCTTTCCCCTGGGTTATAGATTAGACCTTAAATTAAAAATAAACATGAAACCAAATTTTCCATTAGCATTCACATTGTATGAAGGCTGGCAAGGGCAAGACTATAGGCTGTCTCAAGCCAATCCACCATCTCAAAATTATTATTAAATCCATCCAGCACGCCAGCCAGAGTAGTAACATCAGCAAGATTCCTCCACCAAGGATCTGCTCAAAGGCATTGCTTTTATAAAGTGAATCAGACTTCAGACTCTTCTTTCCATATTCACAGTTCCCATTCCTTAAACCCTGTCCTGTCAGCTATATTACCGCAGGTACCCTTGTTGCATTATATTACTAACTACACCTAATGGGGCTCCAGATGGAATAGTGTCCCTTCATGTTTTCTGACTATAAGCTGTGGAACATCTCCCCCAAGCCACTCCCAGAGATATTCAGCAGGGGTTTAACAAATGTTTGCAAAGCTCTAGCTCTGTTTAACTGCAGTGATATAATTAACTCCCATCTTGCTCTGCAGTGCTGAGTGAAGAGCAAAGAATTCCAAGTGTGTCACAGCCAATCCAACTGGAGGAACCATCCATTCCAGCATTTTCTCCAGTAAGAGCTACCACCGGCATGATTTCAGAAGGGAGAAACAAAGAAGACTATCTGAAGCTTTCTTTTCCTTCTGACAGCAAGCCAGCAAGTAAGCCTGGCTTTATTAGACCTTGTTCACAAAAAACAAGCAAACAAAAAAACCAAAAACTGAAACAAAAAACCACCCAACCACCCAAATACATGTGATGTGTTCATTCACGTTTCATCGAGAGACATGATTAGTCAATGCGCTCAATTTGTAAACTAACTACTTTTGAAGTAGAACCATATGGTCGCTTGAAAATGTCCCTTTAATGTCTAATTTGAGGAAATGATGTGCCCTAATCAGCTGTGTGGATTAGACCCGTAACTGATGAATAATGAATCACGTGATTTTAACATCACCAAATTAATCCTTTTAATCACTTGAAGTTGAATTGTTTCACAAAATGTTCTCCTAGGTTTATTTTAATGGCCCAATTGTGGCACTGTCTGGTGGATGGGCTGCATGACAAAATATTTTGCATTCATGTCACATTCTGTCAGCATGGAACATAGACCCAACATGGCCTTATCCAAGCAAAACTCCCACAAAAGTCATGTAGTAGATCTTGAGTAAGGACTTAAGGATCACGCACTTAGATACAAAACTCTCTGCAGTAAGGGGCCATGTTATCACTGAAATGTTTGTACAGCATTCTATACACCTGTGGCACTTTGTATTTTAAATGGCCACCTGGGTCTGATCCTCCACTGAGCGATTGCTCAGTTTGAATCGGTGTGAGGAATCCAGACTGAAGGCTCAGAGTTGGTCTTTTTTATATTGCTGGACCAACAGCACTGCAAACAGAGGGGGTCTGAGTCTCCCCTGCCTGGCCCCTTGGTAGTCATTTACAGCGGTGACAGTGCTACCAATTCAAGATGATAGTATTTTACACCCATTTTGTTCTGGGATAAATGACTAGAAGAGGGGCAAAGCAGTGGAGAATCAGGCCCAGGGTATTAAGCTTCTTTGGGTGGAAAAGCTTCTTCTAAGGGACGATAATGATCACCCAGTGTGACCTCCTGCACACCGCAGGCCACGGAACCTCACCCACCCACTCCTGTAACAGGCCTATAGCCTCTGGCTGAGTTACTTAAGTTCTCAAATCTTGATTCAAAGACCAAGCTACAGAGAATCCACCATTTACTCTACTACAAACCACCTACCTGTGCCCCACACCGCAGAGGAAGGTGAAAACCCTCCAGGATCTCTGCCAATCTGTCCTGGGGTAAAATTCCTCCCTGACCCCAAATTTGACAATCAGTTAGTATGTGGGGGAGACCCACCAGTCAGACACCTGGGAAAGAATTCTCTAGTAATTCAGAGCCCTCCCATCTAGTGTCCCATCTCCAGCCATTGGAGATATTTGCTAATAGCAGTCACGGATGGGCCATATGCCATCGTAGGTAACCTCATCATACAATCCCCTCCATAAATTTATCAGGTGTAGTCTTGACACAAGGTAGGGTTTTTCCCCCACTGCTCCCCTTGGAAAGCTGTTTCAGAACTTCACTCCTCTAATGGTTAAAAACCTTCATCTAATTTCAATCCTAAACTTGTTGATGACCAGTTTATATCCATTGGTTTTTGTGCCAGCTGTGGCAGGGCATGGGTAAAACCCCCTTTAAAGCCCTGCCAAAATGCTGGCTGCAATCTGCTCTCCGGCCAGGAGGCCAGGGGAGAGACACAGGTATTCAGCAGTGAGCCCAGCTGCAAGCCCTAATCAGGGCTGGCTCAGAGGAGCATGCTGATCTGAGTGCTGACAGCTGGGCTGAGGCACGGGAGGGCTATAAAAACCCTGAACAAACCTCCAGGAGGAGGCTAGACTGGGAGGAGACGGGAAGGTAGTATCGCTGTCTCCTTACCAAAGAGGGAAGCCTCAAAGGCAGGAGACCCTGGGGAGGGTCTGTGGGGCACTAGCTATTGGGAGACCGGGGAACTGCACGAACGCTGTAAATAAAGACACTTGGGTGATCCAGCAAAAGAAGGCGTGGAAGTCTCTTTATTATACCAGCCTAAACACAGGGTGCAGGCGCAAAAGTGGGAGAGCCTGCACCAATCCTGTGACACCAGCATTGGTCCTTAACTTAAATAATTCCTACCCCCCCCTGCAGTGTTTATTCCTCTGATGTATTTATAGAGAGCAATCATATCTCCCCTCAGCCTTCTTTTGGTTAGGCTAAACAAGCCAAGCTCCTTAAGTCTCCTCTTGTAAAGTAGGTTCTTCCTTCCTTTAATCATTCTAATAGCCCTTCTCTGAATTCATCTTTCTTAAACATGGGATACCAGAATTGCACACAGTATTCCAGATGAGTTCCCACCAGTGCCTTGCATGATGGTAATAACTCTTCCCTATCTCTACTGGAAATACCTTGCCTGATGCACCCTAGGATTCTTTTATGCTTTTTCATGGCTGCATTAGATTGGCAGCTCATGGTCATCCTGTGATCGACCAATACACCCAGATCTTTCTCCTCTTCTGTTGCTTCCAACTGATATTTCCTCAGTTTATACCAAAAATTCTTATTGTTAGTTACTAAGTGCATGGCCATGCACTTTGAACTATTAAATTTCATCCCATTTCTAGTACTCCAGTTTTCAAGGTCATCCAAACCTTCTTGTATGATATTCCGGTCCTCCTCCATATTGGCAGTACCTCCTAACTTTGTTTCATCTACAAATTTATTAACGCACTCCCACTTTTTGTGCCAAGGTCATGAATGAACATGTTAGCTAAAATAAATCCCTATCTTCTCCAGTTTAACCAATAATTTCCCATGTGTAAGGGTATCAAATGCCTTACTGAAATACCTCCTTAGGTCATTCATTACCCTCTTCCTAGGTGACGTTGGGAATTGATTAGACTGGCTCAGGAAGAAGCCACCCATTGGAGGGATGACTGATACCACACATAGAGTGAGGAGAGTAAAAGCAAATCATAATGTGGAGGAATAAATATCATATCTTGTGGAACTATGATTATGTTTTTCATCTTTTACCTGGAAAGTTTTAAGGCTTAATATGCAGTGTGTATCCCTTGACATTTAGCTTGATTATGAAGCAGAGGATGTGTGGTGGAATGCTCTTCCTTCCCCCAAGCCCTTATATCCACATCCCCCCGCCCTCCCAAAGCTGGGGTAATCAAGAGACTTCCTGGAATACATTCTCATCATGATGCCATGGAATTTATGCACTTGGGCCTGTATTTTCAAACTTGGATGCCGGCTGAAGTCAATGGGAGCTCAGGTTCTCAGCACCTCTAGAAATCAGGACATGAATTCCTGTTAGCTTTCATGGCAGTTACACATGTAAATGCTGAAACTGAAATGGGAATACGTTGCTAAGCTTCCAAATTAATGTCCTTGCTTAGATCAGGATAAATACTGATCTTACAGCAATATTCTAAAGTTACATTTAATCAAAGTAGATACTTGCACAGGAACACTTAAAATAAGTAAAACATCAATAATGATTTGGCTGGTGTTCATTATAACACTGAAACATTTTTGCTATGTTATTTTCCATTGCTACCTTCACGTCTTTTATACAGAGGCTGCATTGATTATCCCTATCTGTCAGAAGCATCCAGCTTTGGCATTATTGACCCCAGGCAGTTAATTGTGCAATTATCTTTCAACTCTGCAATGAAGTGCTGCTTATTCTTATGTTTTGAATTTTAAATCTTACTATTGAACTTCTGTTCATGGACCTTTAACTGAGGCTGAATAAAAGTTCATATTTTCCATTCTTCCTCACACTAATAATCATAAAGTAGTTACATTGGATTATATTGTCTTTCCATTTAAAAATATATTTTACCACTGTTTTAATAGTATATTGTATAAATAGTACATATGGCTGTGATGTCTACTGATCTCATGAAGCCTATGAATAGGAAGGTAATATACATCAAGAGGGTCTGAATGTTTGGAATTAGATCATGACAAGCCCAACAACATTGACATGGAAAATAGTTCCAAAACATTTCATTGAGTCAATGTTATTGTACTGCCTTGATACACTGTTCTCTCAAATATAAAAACAAACTCCATATTCTCTCATTAACATTCTAGACAAAATGTACTTACTGCCATTAACACTACAGTATGTCAAACAAGTCTAAAATACAGTAAAAGCTCCTACCAATACTTTTATAATGACTGAAGTCATGTCACATGCTGTGAGTCTACCACCCATCTCATGCCATGTGTGATGGGTCATGTCCCTTTGGAAGCCACCTGATGTGCTGAGATACTACTAAGTCTACCTATTCTGCCAGCATGGGCCCCCTTTAACCTGTCTTGCTGAGCCAGGCTATTAAAGCCTCCTCTAACACACACACAGGCAGGGCCACACCCAGCTGCAGATCAGTTCTGGGAAGACTCAGCTTGCTCCAACACTCTGGTGCTCACTCCTTTTAAGGGGTACAAACCCAAAGGTTTTATGAAATTTGCCCCCTCCCTCAATGTGGAGAGAGATGTGCACACTTCTTAACCCTCCCCCCCCACCTTCCCCCCAGTTATAAAATACAAAAAATGGGATTAAAAAATAAAAAAAAAAAAAAAAAGGCAGATTTTAAGTGGTAGAAGGGGTAACAAACAGAACAAAGCAGATTACTATGCAAATGAAAGCAAACACGCAAACGAGGCTAGTTTCACTAAAGAAATTGATTACAAATAGTATTTCTCACCCTAGATATTGTTGCAGACAGGTTGCAAAGTTTTTGTGTTTCAGAGTTCCAGTTATGTTCCTTTTCAGACTGGACCCCTCTGGATTCACCCCTTGCCTTCCCTTTTGCAGACTTTCTAGGGCAGACAAGCCATGGAGAGGAGAAATCCTGTTTGCCTTCCTCCCCACCCTTAAATAGGATTTACATAAGGCGGGAATCCTTTGTTTCCCAAACTTGACCCCCCCCTTCCCTTACAGTGGAAAGTTACAAGAAGTCCCAGGTAATGTTTTAGTATCAGGTGACAAGACCACCTGACTCTGTAGGATCACAGTGTCCATGAGTCAGTGGAGCTTTTCACAGTTCATTGTCCTCACTTATGGGCCATCCCCCCATCTGGCTTTTTCATTGTTGTACCTGAAGTGTTAGCAGTGGGCATCACCCAAAGTAGCATAGTTAAATACAGATACATAGTCAATATTCCTAACTTCAGATACAGTAATGATACAGGCATACAAACTGGATAATCGCATTCAGTAAATCATAACCTTTCCAATGATATCTCACATGAGCCGTCTTGCATAAAGTACATCTCAGTTATATCATATTCATATCATAAGAATATTTTATAAATAATATAGAATGACACATCACACCATCTATGGTATATTTAAGGGTGATCTTGTGGTTAAAGCAAAAGACTGGATGTGAGAAACCTGGGTTCTATTCCTAGTTGCACCACAGGCTTTCTGTGGGCAAGTCACGCAGGCCTATGTTTTCAGGCATGTCCATTAATTTTGGGTGCGTCAGTTTCTGTGTGGCCCATTTTAGTCACCTGGGGTCTGATTTTCTGAGCTGCTGAACACCCATGGCTCACACTGAAATCAGTGACATGGGAAATAATGGGATGATAACACTTTAGTATGGGATTTCTGTCTCAATCAACGATACATGTGACATTCTCTGGGTAAAATACTTGCCTTCACCCCAAGTCCATTCACACCCCAGTCCACTCTAAATCCATCAATTTCACAGTCTTACCCCTCAAAAATGTCATCCATATACTGACGCCCAGTCGCAAACCCACTAACACCTTTCCCTCTCCTACTCACCTGCTTCTCCCACTAGCTCTGCACATAGGACAGAGCAGGCCCTCAGTCTAAAAGCCATTAAGAGATATAGCTGACTGAAATTGCGCACTTAACACACAACACTGCAAACAAATTCATGTGCAGTCTGGAAAGTGCTCCGGGATCTTCTGAGATATGAGGAGCTGTATGAGTGTAATCTAGCATCCCGCTCTCAAAGCACATGCAAATCGGTGGTGTTACATCAACGTACAATGGGTGCAATACAGTGGGGCATCAGGGCCATTGAATCACACTATGGGGTAACTTTTGCCCATGCACATGCGTGGCTCTCATTAAAGTCAATGGTAATTACCCACATGTATCGAAATGGAGAATTTGGCCAAATATATTTTAAACACCAATAAAACTGGCCATTTTATAAGTACTTGAAATATAGTCCTGCAAAATTATACTTATCCACCCTCTGAGGGTGAGGAAAGCCACTTCATTTTTCAGTGGATGATTAAGAGATCATTAGGTTTTTTGGGGGGAATTTTCAAAAGGGCTTTAGGGAGTTAGCTGTATGACTAGGCCCCTTTAAAATTCCTAGCCTACATTTTCAACAGTGATCATGGTCAAGAGCAGAAGCTTAGATTTTGTCCCTTTGCTGGTAACATTTCTTGGCAATTTCACAAGGCTGTTTAAATAAATGTTACACACTGTCCAATATATTTGAAATAATATCAGGTCAGGATTGGAAACACATCTGATCTATGTGGCTATCTTGTATACGAGCCCGGTACTGCCAATTTATGCTGATACTCCAGATAACCCACCTTCTGCATCCCTTGCTTGTAAATTGCCCTGGGATATTTAATGTAAAGCAGAATGATCAAATAATTGTGTTGAGTTAAAACAATCTACTCATTCATAACTGCAGATCACCTTTCTTTCAAAAGCATCTTCTTAGTTTTTCACTAATATATTTCTATAGGCTAAGGGGAAGTGTTAGGAAATTTTAATATAGGGGTTACTACAAACTCTTCCGCAGTGAACATTCTGACACTATGCACCCTCTAAAACAACAGGAAGAAACAGTATTTCCTCATGAAAATTGCATAGATGGAGGTTTTTTAAAAATACATTTTCACTTTTGAAATGTGCATCTGATCAGAAGAATGCTCTCAAGTTATTTCAAACAGGTTTAGAGTTTATCTTTTAAAAAAAATTGGCTTACTATTTTTTGGCTTTTGCTTTAGAATGATAGTTCTTGTGTGATATTGCATATGGCTATTATTTCTGCTCCAGCTTTAATAAATACAAGAAAAAATTATTAATACTGATCCAGATTTAAAGTATCCCTCTGGTGATAAATCTGATAAAAATTTCCCACCATGTACTCTCACCGTATGATTTCTGTTTAGTTCAATTCATTAGTCAAAATAAGTCAACCTAGCTTATGAAAATCAAACTGTTTTTATCTAATTCATACACAATTATCTGACATAAGAGTTCAGAAATCTAAATAACTATAGTTAATGATTAATACAATTAAAAATGGGGGGAAATTGCAAACAGTTTTAACCAGCAGTTATTAAAATAATTTAAATTAATGCTTCAGATATTCGGATCTTAGAATTAATCTATTGGACTTTCCATGGCTTTGAAAGGAAAAGGGGGGCACAATAGTTTATGAATGACAGAAACAGGTTAGTTGGGTATGTTCCCCTCAAGAAAACATGAAAGTGGATGCTACCATAACACACCATTCCCCCTTTTTAATGGTGTTACTTGCTGGAGAGGGGAGGGAACAAGCCTAAAACAAACTTATTTTTGGTCATTTTATTCCTTTTGCAAACAGTTTGAAGGCTGACCGATTTGTACTTACAAATCTGTGCCATTAAGAGACTGGGGACCCTAAATCCACATGCACACAAGCAGTAACTGTTTGTATGCCAAGCTGTTTGTAAGCCTGATTTGACAGCGTTGGGCTATTCATTCTTTTGTCAATTGTCAGTCTAAAAACGTTAACCTGCATGGGTCTTGGGGTATGGGAGCGCTAAATCTTCCTTCTACAACTGTATAATGAACAGACTGTTTCATTAGTAGGACAATTCACTCTACAAATCCAGCCCAAACAACTTATTTCACAATTTGTGAGTAGAATTAAATTTACGGGGAGTTGTATGGTGGGAGGGGGGAAGAGGCGGGAGTAGGTGAGTGGCACACAATGTACTGAGGGATCAGTGTATTAGTACAAGTGTTCCAGTCAATTTCATCAGCAGTTGTGGGCCTGAATCTTGCAAGACTTGCAGCATGCAGATCAGCGGATTAGGGGGTCCACGGCATCAGGTCAAGTGTCTAGAGGGTAGCTGATAAACACCCCAAACCTGACAACAGATTTTTCTTTCTTCCTGCACCACTTGTTAAGTGTCAGAGCAAATCTTCTGAATGGCAGTGGAGTTTACTTAGAGGCCTTTTCTTCAAGAAGACACTCTATCCATTTTGTGCAGCCTATTTCAGGCTGTCTCTGGAATAAATTTGTTATGCATCCTGCACAAAAAACTATTCCCTCCCCCTCCCCTCATCTGAACTATAGCCTTTGTCTCAAGGTGTGTGAACTGAGGGGGAAAAAAACTCCACACTGAGAGTAGTTAAAATCGAGTTCCTGAGGATTAAGATTTTATACAAATCGAGCACTTTGAAGATTGTCCAGACAACCAATTTTTCGTTATAGAAAAAACTTTATTTTTAAGGTAGCTGTACCTTTAAGTAAATGTAATAAACATGGTTGTCTGGTAGTCTAACAGGAATACTCAGCTGCATCCAGAAGTATGAAAGTACAAATATGCTCAGCTGAGGGTCTGGCGCAGTGTTGGTAGGAAGCCCAGGGAGGGGCTTAAGTGGGTTAGTCTGGAACAGCTCTGTTGAGCTTTTCTGTACAGATTTCAGCCCACTATCTTTACTACTATTCTCCTTATCAGAGTCACATTTGTTTCACAGGCATCTGTCCCCTTATGAAAAAATAGGAGGGGGTCTGCTAAAAGGACTTAAAGCTGTATTCCAAATGTAAATTAATACAAAAAATTTCTCACAATAGAAAAATGGACATTCCCCTCAGTCAGCACTAGAATTAAGATGACAACATATAACCTTCTAGACTTAGGCAGTGTATATATGTTTCATACTGAATTACAGTTTTCTAGGATTTTATGCCATTTCATTGATATCTCAGTCTACGAGTAATAGCTATAGTATACACCAATAACTATAGCCTAACTGTTCGAGAAATAACATCACCAATTATATTTACCTTAAAGCTTGACGCCAAGTCAGTCTAACGAGACAGAATAATATAAATTAGAGATGGGAAAAATGTTTTATGTCATTATGACCATCCCACTGCACAGTTGTTTCCTCCCATATATTCTTGAGTATTTTATTCAGTCTGATTTTAAATTATTCTGTTAATATGGCCTCCACCACTTCTCTTGGGAGATGATTCTGCAGTGAGGAAATGTTCTGTGAGGCCCAACTTATATTTTCCATTGTTTAGGTTAGTTTCATTACTCTTACTAATGCCACCTCTTTGATAAGTAGTTTCTCTCCTTTTTGGGCCTGATCCTGCAACGGGATCCTTTGATTGGACCCTTATGTGCATATGGAGTCCCACTGTAGCCAAGCATTTAAGGTCTGTTTGTGTATATCCCATTGAATGATCTAGGGCCTAGGTCTTGATGCTTCCACCCTCATAATACTTCTAGAGGTCACAATTTTCCATTCTGTCTCTCCATAGCTATGAATAGCTTCACAAATAACTCTGTCTTTCGAGACTGAGAGAGAACTTTATCTATAGCCATTTTTCTCTTTGAGCTTATGCTCAAATAAATTGGTTAGTCTCTAAGGTGCCACAAGTACTCCTGTTCTTTTTGCATTTTTCTCTTGTTTATATTTGAAAAAATTACAATATAGAATTAAAGTAGACAAAAAGATACCAAGTATTCTGCAAACTTATCACTATTATAAATGTAGTATTAGGCTTCCTAAACTTCTTGAGGACTGAAGAGTAAAACTTTTAAACCACATTTCAGTTGCCTCAGCTTCCCCGTTGCCAGATTTTTTTTCCATTCCAATAAATCACATCTCCCAACTGTTCTAGCAATAAGGACCCCAAAGAACTCAGAATGACTGTATTCTGATCTGGCTTTCATAAAACAATTAGAGAGATTGCTACCCTCAGTACTTACACAAGTCCCCTTGACATTGTCTCTGAATATAACGTTCTTATCCCATTCAACACACTGGTTGATCTAGTCCAGTGCATCTTAGGCCTTGTCTACACTACGAGAGTAGTTCGATTTTACTTAAATCGAATATTTGGAATCGATATTGCAAAGTCGAACGTGTGTGTCCACACTAAGGACAGTAATTCGACTTTGTGAGTCCACACTAACGGGGAAAGCGTCGACATTGGAAGCGGTGCACTGTGGGCAGCTATCCCACAGTTCCCGCAGTCCCCGCTGCCCATTGGAATTCTGGGTCGAGCCAGCAATGCCTTCTGGGTAAAAAAATGTGTCGAGGGTGCTTTTGGGTAACTGTCATCATCCATCCATCACTCACTCCCGCCCTCCCTCCCTCCCTGAAAGCGCCGGCGGGAAATCATTTCGCGCACTTTTCAAGTCATTGACAGCGCGGACGCCACAGCACTGTGAGCATGGAGCCCGCTGCAACCATCGCTGCAGTTGTGGCCGCTCTCAACGCCTCGCAGCTTATCATACAGGTTGCCCTGAGGCAGATGCAGAAAAGTCAGGCGAGGAGGCTACGTCAACGCGGTGATGGCCTGAAGTCTGAGAGTAGCACAGACCTCTCAGAAAGCAGGGGACCCAGCGCCGAGGACATCACGGTGGCAATGGGTCATGTTGATGCCGTGGAACGGCGATTCTGGGCCCGGGAAACAAGCACTGAGTGGTGGGACCGCATAGTGCTGCAGGTCTGGGATGAATCACAGTGGCTGCGAAACTTCCGCATGCGGAAGGGAACTTTCCTTGAACTTTGTGAGTTGCTGTCCCCTGCCCTGAAGTGCAATGACACCCGGATGCGACCAGCCCTGACTGTCCAGAAGCGAGTGGCCATAGCCCTCTGGAAGCTTGCAACGCCTGACTGCTACCGGTCAGTCGCGAGCCAGTTTGGGGTGGGCAAATCTACCGTGGGGGTTGTTGTGATGCAAGTAGCCAAGGCAATCGTTGATGTACTGCTGCCAAAGGTAGTGACCCTGGGAAACTTGGAGGCGATCATAGATGGCTTCGCAGCGATGGGATTCCCAAACTGCGGTGGGGCCATAGATGGAACTCACATCCCTATCCTGGCACCGGACCACCAGGCCAGCCAGTACATTAACAGAAAGGGCTACTTTTCCATGGTGCTGCAAGCACTGGTGGACCACAGGGGACGTTTTACCAACATCTACGTGGGATGGCCGGGCAAGGTTCATGACGCTCGTGTTTTCAGGAACTCTGGTCTGTTTAGACGGCTGCAGCAAGGTATTTACTTCCCGGACCACAAAATAACTGTTGGGGATGTGGAGATGCCTATAGTCATCCTCGGGGACCCAGCCTACCCGCTAATGCCCTGGCTCATGAAGCCCTATACAGGTGCCCTGGACACTGAAAAAGAACTCTTCAACTACCGGCTGAGCAAGTGCAGAATGGTGGTGGAGTGTGCTTTTGGACGTCTCAAGGGGAGATGGAGAAGCTTGCTGACTCGCTGTGATCTCAGCGAAACCAATATCCCCATTGTTATAGCAGCTTGCTGTGTGCTCCACAATCTCTGTGAGAGCAAGGGGAAGACCTTTATGGCGGGGTGGGAGGTTGAGGAAATTAGCCTGGCTGCTGATTACTCACAGCCAGACAGCCGGGCGATTAGAAGAGACCAGCGGGAAGCGCTGTGCATCCGGGAGGCTTTGAAAGCAAAGTTCCTGAGTGAGCAGGGTAACCTGTGACTTTCTAATTTTGTGTACAGAGAAGCCTTCACCCCACTTCCAACACACGTTTCAAAATAAAAATAGTTCAACTTTGTTAAAGCACACCGTTTTCTTTAATACTGTTTTCGCGGGAATTTTTAAAAACTGGGACGCAGACTGTGGTGCGGAGCGGGTGTAGTGTAGTCGCGCGAATGCAGCTTCTAAACTCAAGGACTGACAGGCTCCGCTGCGGTGGGATGGTTCTTTCAACGGAGCCTGTCACCCCTCCTGATAGGGACTGTGTGTATGGGGGGTCTATGTGACTTTGTGGCAGGGGGGGGACGGTTACAGATCCCCTGCTGTGTGGCTCTGTGATCCTGCCTAAGGACCGCCGCTTAAGATCTCTAACTGCCCTCCCCTGCCACAAAGTCACAGAGCAACCCACCCCCCACCACATAACATGAAAAGAACCTCCCAGACTAACCAGGGTAAGTAGTCACTGCATCACTGCACTATGTATGTGCCTTGCTGCTGTGCCTGCCCCCGACTATGTACCCTGCCAAAGGTGACTGTCCTGTCCAATTACCAACCCCCTTTCCCCCCCTCCTCCAAAAGAACATGATGGAAACAGTAGTTAACAGAAACATATTTTTTATTATCAACTACACATGGGACTGGGAAGTGAAACTTGGACGGGGGCTTGTGTCAGGCGGGAAGGAAAGTACTTGTCAAACTTTGGGGAATGAGAGCCTTCTGCTGCTCGAGCTCTCTGCAGGGGTGGAGTGAGAGTTAGCAGGGACTCTGCCGCCTCTCCTTCTGTGCACTTTGGGTGAAGGGAGTATGGGACTTGGTGGCGGGGGAGGGCGGTTAGAGATGGACTGCAGCGGGGCTCTGTCCTCCTGCCTCCGTTCCTGCAGAACATCCACAAGGCGCCGGAGCGTGTCCGTTTGCTCCCTCAGTAGTCCAAGCAGGGTTTGAGTCGCCTGCTGGTCTTCCTGACGCCACCTCTCCTCCCGATCCATGTTTGCTTGGTGCATTCGGGTCAAGTTTTCCCGCCACTGGGTCTGCTGTGCTGCCTGGGCTCGGGAGCAGGCTATAAGCTCTGAGAACATGTCCTCCCGTGTCCTCTTCTTCTTATGCCTAATCCTCCCTAGCCTCTGGGAGTGTGATGACAGGCTAGGTTGTGAGACAGTCGCAGATGGGGCTGTGGGAATGGGAAAAAGGGAGTGAATTCCTCAGAAAGCTAAATGTACTTGTGAACAAAGAACATAGTCTTTCTCTGTGAACAGGACCATGCACAGCACCTATCACATGCGCACTCAGCACAAGGTCGAATTCTCGGCCTTCGCATTCAGTGTCTGGGGTTTTGCAGAGCACTTTCGAGAACCCTGTCAGGACAACGGAATTGCTCTTGCACGCAGACATGGTAAGCCGTAGATTCGTGGCAGCTTAAAACTTTAATATTAGCAATGGCCTCATTTCACATTGAAATCAATGTCGGTCCCTGCTGCCAGCAATCCGGCAAGCAGGAAGTCTGCTCCTGTCCCACACCCTCGCGGCTGTCCCCGGGAACGATCCCTTTCGGCTGACCCTCTCCCGCCTCCACCGCGTGGCTGCAAACCAGCGGTTACAGTTCTGTAAAGGAACGGTAAAGCAGTCCCAACACTAACATTCCCCTACCTCATTCAAAGCAGGTCGTCATGAGCGACATCACCCTCATGAGGATCTCTGAGAGCGACAGACAGAGAATGCTCCGGGAAAGCCTTCAAAGACCAGGGCCGTATGCCGCCATGCTGTGCCAAGCAATGATTCCGGAGTACTTGCTAGTCTCGTGGCGCGGCAACGTGTCCTACAACGGAGGACCCAATAAGGCCGCTCTCCCCAAGAACCTAATGCAGCGGATTTCAAATTACCTGCAGGAGAGCTTCCTTGAGATGTCCCCGGAGGATTTCTGCTCCATCCCCGGACATATAGACCGCATCTTACTGTAGCTGCAGTAGCAGGGACTAAACAGTAGAGCGGCTTGGGCAGGACAATCATGCAAAACCGGACATTGCTAGATTTTTTTCAAATAGTTGCACTGCCCATGACTGAACCGTTAAGTTAATCAAACTAATCATGAGAAACCCATTTTTTAAATTGTTAATAATCATGTTCTGTTACAAATAAATGTTTAGATGTTTACAACACTTACTGGATGATCCTTCACCAGATTCTGTGTCCGGGGTAACGGCTGGGGAGGGTTGGTAGGGGATCTCTGTAAGGGTGATGAAGAGATCCTGGCTGTCGGGGAAATCAGCGTTGTGAGCGCTGTCGACTGCCTCGTCCTCCTCATCTCCTTCCTCATCTTCCCCGTCCGCTAACATGTCCGAGGATCCGGCCGTGGACACTATCCCATCCTCAGAGTCCACAGTCAGTGGTGGGGTAGTGGTGGCGGCCGCACCGAGGATGGAATGCAGTGCCTCGTAGAAACGGGATGTCTGGGGATGGGATCCGGAGCGTCCGTTTGCCTCTTTGGTCTTCTGGTAGCCTTGCCTCAGCTCCTTGATTTTCACGCGGCACTGCGTTACATCCCGGCTGTATCCTCTCTCTGCCATGTCTTTAGAGATCTTCTCATAGATCTTTGCATTCCGTCTTTTGGATCGCAGCTCGGAAAGCACGGACTCATCGCCCCACACAGCGATGAGATCCAAGACTTCCCGATCAGTCCATGCTGGGGCCCTCTTTCTATTCTGAGATTGCACTGCCATCAGTGCTGGAGAGCTCTGCATCGTTGCCAGTGCTGCTGAGCTCGCCACGATGTCCAGACAGGAAATGAGATTCAAACTGGCCAGACAGGAAAAGGAATTCAAATTCAAATTTTCCCGGGGCTTTTCCTGTGTGGCAGTTCAGAACATCCGAGCTCTTACTGCTGTCCAGAGCGTCAACAGAGTGGTGCACTGTGGGATAGCTCCTGGAGCTATTAGCGTCGATTTCCATCCACACCTAGCCTAATTCGACATTGCCATGTCGAATTTAGCGCTACTCCCCTCGTCGGGGAGGAGTACAGAAGTCGAATTAAAGAGACCTCTATGTCGAACTAAATACCTTCGCGGTGTGGACGGGTGCAGGGTTAATTCGATGTAACGGCGCTAACTTCGACATAAACGTCTAGTGTAGACCAGGCCCTATTCACTTGCTCCATGCACATCCACACTGGAGACTTTCACCTTTTCTCTGAGCAGAGAAGTGTAATAGTGGTAAGACCAACCATTTAAACAGTGGGCACCATTAAAAACTGGACATTTACCACCATCTACAATAACTAAACCTCCCATGCTATTTACAGTATTCTCCACCCCTAGTAGAGATACTACTGCTAATAGGTTGCCAGCTTTCTAATTTGTGAAAACCCGACCCCCTGCCCTGCCTCTCCCCCCCTCAAGGCCCTGCTCCTACTCCGCCCCTTCCCCCAATCCTCATCCATGCTCCACCTCTTCCTTTGAGGCCCTGCCCTCACTCTGTCTCTTCCCCAAAGGCCCCATCTCTTCCCCCGAGGACCTGCCCCTGCTTGCTCCTCTTCTCTTCTCCCCCTTTGCTCACTGCTCTCCCCTGTCCCCTTTCCTTGTTGCTCGATCATCTCCTCTTCCCTCACCCCGCAGCTGGGCTCCGTCTGCTCTGGGGCCGGGATGGGAGCTGGAGCCTGACGCTGGGCCTACTGTCTGCCTGCCTGCCCATGAGATGCAGGTGGGAGAGGGCCCCGGCTGAGCAGGGGCTGGCATGGGTTGATGACCCACCACCTCCTCACCCCCACCCGTGGCAACCGGACTTTTGGTACATCTGACCAGACACTGCCAGGTTACCTTTTCAGCTGGACATTCTGATATTATTTTCAATCAAAAATTTCCCCCATGCCTTATATAAAATTGGTTGGACATATTTGTTCTACCTATTACCAGATTCTCATACATACAGACTTTGGGGTTGCTTTGGCATTGAAGGGCCTGTAGCTATGGGAGGATGGAAACCCAGGGATTCATATGATGATAATATGAGTTTATTCCTTGTGGCAAATCTACACTTATGATGATTCTTTGTTTTGTGGAGATGATAGCCTAGTGACCAAAATTAATACAAAGACTAGAACTTGCTGTTCTTCATTTATCAAGAGACAAAGCAGAATACAGGCAGCCTGAGTGCAAATATTTGCATATGACCTTTTAAGTGACCTCCACTTTTACTTAGAGAGACAACTATTTCTAGGGTGCGATGCAAGTCAGTCTCCTTGTCAATTTCACGCTAGTCATTTCCCCAACTAGAGAATTGCGAGCATGTTACTTTTTTGTGTGTGACCTGGGCAAATATTTACTAGAGTTAGGACCGCCAAACTCATTTGACTTAGGACCTCAGGATGCCCTTGACCTCAGGGCTACACATGAAAAGGCAGAAAGCAATGCAATCCCTTCCCACTTGGTTTCACATACATCTGAAGATGGAATCTGTTTTGAACATAGCCACGGTGTACATGGGGAATAGTTTCTACAATATAGACTGATGATAGACTTCATGCATCTAAGTGACCTAATCCTGTTGAAAGTACATTAGAAAAAAAATAAGTCGAAAAAATAAGATGCACTCTGTCACAAGACAGAGATATAGAAAGGGAAGATAATGTATGAAGGCAAATTAACTTGAAACTAATTCTTGGACTAATTAGATTTAAATTGTTTGGCCCATTTTAGAACAATTGCTTTAATGTTGACATATGTACAGACTCCAAAGTAGATCTACAACTACCAGCCTAGAGAGATTGTTTTCCCCTTATCTGTAAATTCAACAGCCTTAAAAAATGTCTCCATGGATTAGAAAAATGTGTTCCTGCTAAATTATACTATTTGTGTATAATTAAATTCCATAGTGGAGATTACCAGTTATTAAATTATTTTAAAAAGATATCCCATTTTTGTCTTGGGTGACCGGTGTGGTGGGCAGAAAAGCAGTAATATGTGAAAAGAATTGCTAAGTAACTGATAAATACAGTTAAGTTATTTAAGCTGGCATCACAAGTAGCTTAAACAGTATGTTTTGTATCTTCTAAATTTCTAAATACCTATAGTATATTTGTAAACATGGCAATCTAACATTTTCCTGAACAGTGCATTTACATTCAAATTAACATAAATGAGGATTTAACAGCTGATTGAACAGTATGAATGATAGTAACTAATTGTTAAAGTAGTAAAGTTGTACAGACAATGGTCCTAATGTGATCAGTGAGGAATAAGATGCCTTACAGTGAGTATGTGTGAATTTTTAAGATCTCTGCCTGAATCTTGGGATGTGATAGATACTGACTACAATGTGGGCAAAATGGACAGTCAGAATGTGAAAGAAGGGAGACTCAGAAGAATCAGAGCTAGTTTAAGGGGCGGTGTGAAACCTTTTTCATGCAGGACTTCACCTCTTTTATAACACTGATCAATGGGGCTCCATGGCTATTGAATGCTGTTCCTCTTATAGGAAGCAATTGTTCAGAGGTGTGGCTCATTTCAGGCATTTAATCTCAGTTGAATGGGGGCTGTGTTACCCATTTTGTTTTTGGTCCAGGGATCGCAGGCAGCTGGTCAGTGGAAAGCAACAATGACCATGAGTGTAGAATGGGGGCAAGTGCTTGTCTGCAGATGCCTGCATCCCCACCATTGACCTTGACAGGGTGCCTTGTTACTCCCAGCAGGAGTCTAGCTTTTCTAACTGCTGTCATTGTAGAGGAGGGAGAGGCTACCTGAGGTTTTTGTCCTAGCCTAATAACATTTAGACCTGATAGACATGCACAACAAGGGACGAAGACTGGGGCCAATATGTGCAAGGCCGCTGAAAGCAAAACACAAAAACAACCCCCCTAATTTTCCTAAGGGGGGGTTCAGCAGTCATTAGCCTATAAATACATGAAGGTTGGATTTTGCTATCTGAAGTCAGTGTATTTAACCATATGTTAGTGTGAGTTACTATTCTGCAGGCTGAATGCTCTATCCCCGCCTTTCTCTCCCCCATCTCCCCCCGGGGCAGCAGCCACGTGACAAACTGTTGCAAACCCTTAATTGAAAATGAAATTTTTCAGTAGCTATTTTGCAGGCTCATGTGCCGATAAATCGGTAGGCCTATTTGCAGCTATACTGAACCTGGAGGCCAGCCAATTCAAAAGCAATCATGCTGTCAAAGCACACACTCAGACATTATCACAGGAAATAGGTAGTGTGACATACAGCTCGGAGAGTTACCCCCGTGAAAATGCTCCATGAAAGCAGCCAAAAGAATAATATGTTGGGCCAAATTCTCAGCTGGTGTCAATCAGAGCTTTGCTGATTGACACCAGCTGAGAATCTAGCCCACTGGAGCTAAAATACGTCATTTAATAATAGAGGTCACAGATTTCAGTTCTGTGTCATGTCCTGTATCTACAGCTTGTGTCATGAGCACATGCCAACAGTCTGTATTCCTGCTGGAATGAGAAACCCGTTTCCGCTTTCTCTGAGGAGATCTTGCTGTAACTAAGTTTCCTGCCCACAAGGGTTAAGTCCTGATTCTTTAAGGGTGCCTGACAGAATCCAACCTTGGGTTTGTTAGTGGATGTGGAAAGAAAGGACACACTGAAGCCAGTAGCCCCAACATGTCAGTGCTTACTTCATCATCACGGACAACCCATTGGACACGTCACAACTGAACTCCAACTGCCACCCATGCGGGTCCTACCTTTAAACCTGTCAGTGCCCCATTCCTCTGGCTCCCTCTCCCCCAACAGAGAACACACATTTCTTTCTTATCCTTCTACAACTGAGCCTCACCAAGACAGAGAGGGAGGAAAGTCCTGTGATTAAGGCGAGGGCCTGGGACTTAGAATACCAGGGTTAATTTCCTGGCTCTTCTTGACTTCCTTTGTGACCAGGGGCAAGTCACAATCTCTCCGTGCCTCAGTTTCCCAGTTGTAAATGGGAAATAACAATACTTCCTTTTATCCACTCTTTGTCTTGTCTATTTAGAACGTGGGCCCTTTGGGGCAGGGACTCTCTCTTATTATGAGTCTGTATAGTGCCTGATACAACGGGGGCACCTAGGCAGTACTGGAACACAAACAGGAATAAGGCAGACATCCTCCTACATAGGAAGAGAAGTTCTCTCAGTCCCATATCTAGTTCAGCCAGGCCCCTTCCCAGCTCTGGCCTCCCTTGCACTCCCTCAGGTCACTGATTTTGTAGCTTTTCAAGCCCAGCCTCTCCTTTCTGTCTCACATTGCCATACTCTACAAATCTGCATTCACAACCGTCATGACACGTGCTCTCCTGTTTGTCTCATGTGGATGGTTCTCTCTTACCGTCTGCTCTGATCCCAGTTCTTCTACTGACCTGCTGGGTAAGCCTGGGCAAGTCACTCCACCCGTTTCCCCTCTCATCTGTTACCTCTCTCGTCTATTTAGACTGTAAACCCTGTGGGGGCAGGGACTGTCTTTTACTCTGTGTTTGTACAGCGCCTAGCACAATGGGGCCCCCATCTTGATTGGGACCCCTATGTGCTACCGTCATACAAACAATTAATAAAATATTAATAACTAATAATAAATGGAAAGCCCTGATCATTGCTGATTAAGCAGCACTACCCTATTACTTTACCATTTCAACTATTCCCTTTAGGCTAATCTCATTGCTCTGGTCTTGGCTTTCAGTGTATTTCTGCCTCTTAAGGTAACAGTAAATGCCACTTATTTTTATAGACCACCTTCCATATGAACATGCGCACACATTACCACCGAAGATTTGACAGCAAGAGTAAACACATAACATCTTGGGCTCTTATATACATAGAAGGGGAAAATGGATCAGCATGAAAGAAAGCTGAAGATCATATGAGCGAGAAATCCTCTCACATGTACACTAACAGAAGGCTGGTGCAAAAGGTTAGAACACTTTTGCAAATCAAATGGTGATGCTGACAGGTAATTCACATGTGGGAAAACAGGTGAAATCACAAAGAAATTCAAATTATATTTAGTTTCAACTAATTTAAACGAAAACTATCTAGCATCACACATAAATAATGCTATTTACTCAGGGTAAAATAAGTTGAGCTTGATTGCGAATTCAAGGAAATTCAATATAGTTTTAAGCTTTTGGGAATGCCTTCTGCACTCCATTTCCCTTGAGCACCCCCTAATAACTTGGCAGCTTTGTAAAGGATATGTTGGAGGCAATCAGCTTCCTTAACTTAGAAGCCTGGTCAGCTGGAAATTGAAGAGTTGATTGTGTCTGCACTCCCCTTGGCTTCCTTGCCTTTGATGGTTTTATGCTCTGTTGTAGCTCAGCATCCTATCATAAGAGCCACTTGCCAGGCCTTCTCAGCAAGGGATAAAATTGCTGAACATATTGGAAGTTTCTTTTTTTCTATCAAGGACTCCTTGTAGCATAACCCTATGATTAACATTATTAACCAGCCAGGCTACTGCAATAGGTGGCTTTTATTGGGAACAATCACTTTAGGAGATCTACTAGAAGAGAATAAAATAATGCCCTATACAGAGTGCCTTAGCAAGATCTCAGGGTTTCTAATTAGGACATTTTGAAACATCTGAGGCTTAAAATCTGGACAAAGCAACTTCTACAATCAGCTGTTTATTAACAAAAAAAAAAAAAAACTTCAGGGTTTGTTAAAAAGTGATTCATGGGGTAAGCAACAAAATGGACCATCACAGCAGCCCTAATTTATACATTTTAAAGACATGCCAACAAAACTAACTGACCATTCTGAAAATAAGGGACCATACGAGTTTGATCTTGCCATGAACCTTGATCCATCAGTGTAGAGATACATCAGTATAGAAGTACTTGTGTCCAGCAGCTTGAGAGTTTCAGAGTTATCTGTATTGATATACATACTTTTTATGACAGAACCGAAAGGCTAGCATCATTCAGAACACAGAACTGTTATCATCCGGCTGTCTGCCTCATTTACGCATCTTTGGAATCAAATCTGGGCGTTCCTTTGTGATGCCACATATGCAGACCAACGTAGTGCACTCACATTAATTGTGCTTACAAATATTACAGATTAAAGTTTTGAAATAATTGATCAGTTACTACCAATGGTATTAAACAACTGTTTCCAATGGGAAGAGCTTCAGGAGCAGTGACTTTCCATTATGCAACAGCACCCACTGAACAATATGACTACCATACTGTTGTGTGTTTGTAGAGCAGCTTTTATCCTAAAGGGCCTTCAAAGTGCTTCACAAATTATGCACATATAAGAACAACTAAAACATAGCACCTCTAGGGTGGGAAATGGCCGTCATTCAGAACACAGCAGACTTCACAGCAAATTAGTGTGAGGTAGTGAAAGAAGAGCAGAAATTCTGGTCAAGGGCACCAGGGCTTAGTCCTGCTGGTATGAATTATGCCACCAGAGCGTTAATGTCCATTCAGAGTACATATAACCTTGTTTTTTAAAGTTTAGAGACATTCATAATACGAACCTTGGTCCTTTCTTGTCTTAATGATTATGATCTCTTCTCTAGCACTTACCTCTCCTCAAAGTACTCGAACCAAAAGCTCATCTTTCTCTCCAGCCACTCTGTGCATGTCACCGCTGTTCAAAACTCTCCATTGGCTTCCATCTCTGACCACACCAGGTTCTAATAAGGTGACCTCGTATCTCTGAAAATCTGTTTTTTCCAGGTCTGCTCTGGTGTCCCTCTCCTTTTTACAAAATACAGGCCCAGATTCCTCAGCTAATGTAAATCAGCCCATAAACCTGAATCCTCAGTTACTACTGAGGTGGATTTAAAGTTACATTCACTTCCAGGACAATGCAAAGGTGCCTTAGTGTGACAGAAAATCAGGCTTGGAGTATTTTGTCCTGGATTTTATAAACCCTGCAGACCAGCCACCTAAAGAACTGTCATTCTTCACTTATAACTGGTGGGAGCTAAATGAGAGCCCGTTCCTGAGAGGTGCTGAGCAACTAGGTCTCCCATTGGCACAACCCTTCCCCAGTGTGCAGCAGGGGAGTGCAAGCTGTCCTGGCCCTTGAGATGGTACAGTTGGCTCCCCCTGCAGCCCCTTGAGATGCTTTGTGGGGCCCAGGGGGCTGGTGGCCTATGTTTGTAAAGTGCTGTAAGTGAGTTTTAAGAACAACAACAGTAAACTGCATGGTGCTCAGCGTATCCACCTTATGTGAAGGAAAGGTTTGGAAAACCTTGCTGCATTTAACCTCTGGGTTCAGGCCTTCTAGGTAGTCCCAACTCAGCATTTAGATCATTAAGCCATCTCCTGCTAACCATAGACCCAACAGCACTACATAACATACCCAGGATAAATTGGTCACTTTACGGATCTTTATGTAGACTTTGCTTGGGTGTTCTCTTAATCTCCTCACTCTATGTTTATAATTTCTAGCCTTCTTAAGGGCTTATGGCCTTATCTTAATGTTCTTGCAAACCAGATGCATGTAATGATGTTCATTTCTGTGATTTTCCCAGCTGTTACAGTTTCTTTAAGGTTTAATCTTCATTCCCATGTACTTGAATAAGGACTATGTGGATATGCATAGATATTTTGTGATATCTTTTAAAACAAAGGGTGCTTCATCACTCCACGCTTTTGGGAAATCATCAGAGACAGCTACACAAGTGTGTATACACAGGTCATGAACACGGAGCCTGAGACCCAATGCTGGACTCACACTTGTCTCAGTCTGGATAGCGCCATTGACACCACGGGAGTTTTGCAAGGGGAGAATCTGACTCTGTATTATACACATGAAAATATGGGTAATGTCACAAGTGCCATGAAACAAGGCTAACTGCAAATCTTTGTGAGAGTTCAAAAGCCATTGTGTGCACATCTGTTCTTTTGCGTTGCTGTTGATAACAACCTCTTCACACTCAGCAGCTTATTTGTGCACCCAAAGGTAACAGAATAATCATCTGATCCACCCCAGTAACTGCCTATAACATAATTGTGTTTAAAGTGAAATATGAATTAGGGGTTGCAGTGATTAGCATTTGTGAAGTATTGTTTTACAGTTAAAACTTTGCAATTAAAAAAAGGGGGGAAAGAACAATACTACAATAACCTTCTACCGCCTGGTATAATGGGTACTATTCACTCAGTTCCACAAGGCGCCTAGAACTGCTCTACCAGCCCAGGCTTGCCATAGGACAGTGTGCTCCAGCTCCACCCTCTTGCATCCTTCCCAGACCTCTCTCAGTAAACTCCCTTTGCCAGATAAGAAGGGATTGGGTGCCGTCAAGTTGAAGCGTTTGAAGATGGAGCTGGGCCCAATGAACAAGGTTCTGGAAAGCTTGAAGCTCTGTTTTGGCAGCTAGAATGCATATGGAGTGGCACACAGGGTCAAAGAGCTGGACCAGTCTTCAAAATGTAGTCCCTTTCATTAGTCCCACTTCTTTGATGTGCAGTTGCCTCAGACTAAAGCAGATGTCGGAAAGCTTTGCCCCAAAGTAACGTCAACTCTGCTGTGCCTTAACATGTCAAAAGATTGGGTGGGCCTGCCATGCTGGGGCAAGCAAGCGCTGGGAAGCCATGCAGGGGGAAGGGTGTTAATCATTGTTTCAGTACTTTATCAAATAACAGGAGATGGCTGGATGGGACTTAGCTAAACTGAAGTGGACTCCAGCAAAATGAACATAAGAATGGCCATACTGGGTCAGACCAAAGATCCATCTAGCCTCGAATCCTGTCTTCCAAGAGTGGCCAATGCCAGGTGCCCCAGAGAGAATGAACAGAACAGGTAATCATCAAATGATCCATCCCCTGTTACCCATTCCTAGCTTCCTCTAGTCTTTTTTTTTTTTTAACATCTTAACTGAGGATTTCTGTAAACTAGTTAAAATTACACATAAAACTGCATCGAAGCAACATTTTTAAAGGTTGCAAAGTTAAGTACTCGAAAAGCTATGAAATGCCAGAAAAAGTTGTCTGTGCAACTTCAATTCAGCCCCCTTGTGTGCACAAACATTATGATGTAATCTTTAGTTACTTGATCACGTACTATTTTTTCCACAGGACCCTTGCCTCCTTCATTGCGTAGGCTGGATGGTGAGCTTGAATGAGCAACTATTCAATATTTAGTTCTCTCCTTGTTCACTATGTGGCCACAGGCCTCATTCACTGTGTGCTATTCCAGCCCTGCCCTGGAGACAGAATTACAATTTTCTCATTGGCTTTTCTATGGCATTCATCACTACAGAATCAGAATGCTTCCCAAACATTAATGAATATATTTGCACGACACCTTTGTGACATGAGTGGGTGTTATTATCCCCAATTTACAGAGGTGGTGCTGACAACCTATTGCTTGACCCTTTTTGCTCCATTCCCTCCAACCTGTCCTGTCCCAGTCCTGTCTCTTCCCTACCCCTGGCCATAGGCATGGGAACTAGGAGTGCTGGGGTGCTGCAGCACTCCTACATTTTATGCGGGGCTCTGCTCCTGGCCCGCACCCAGGGCCCCAGCTGCCAGCCCCACACCCAGAGCTCCGTGCCCATCCCCAGCTGTGGCCCCGGGCTCGGCCCACTTACCTCTGTCTGCGCCCTCCCCTCCTGGAGCCATGGCCTGATCCTGGCCCCAGCTCTAGGGGGCGGCGGGGAGCGCGGACTGGGATAAGGAGGGGGGCAGCACCATTGCTCCGGCTCCTGGTCCCAGTTGCTTTCTCCTCACATAGCTAGTTCCAGTCTTTGTTCCTCAGGCCTTCCATCCCAATCCCAGCCACTCCCACTTCCCCCACTCCTTGTCTCCAGTCTTCTTGCCCAAACAATAGCAGTTCTCTCCCACACACTGTGCTTCCTCTTCAGAGCTGTCACCCCTCACCACCTGCCCCTCTGGGCCTCAGTCCCAGATTCCTTGCCCAACTAGTCCCAGTTTCTCCACCACCTACTGGCTTCCAGTCCCCCCTCCATCCCCCCCCCACACACCTTTCCTTCCCCGGCTCCCTGTTCCAGTCTTCTTGCCCAGCTAGTCTCAGTCCCTCCAGCTCCCAATCCCGGTCTCCTTGCCTAGCCAGTTCCAGTCTCCTCCTCCTCCTCATCCTCCCTACCCCAGCTCCCACTCCCAGTGCCCCCTTCTTCCTACTCACCTCCAGTTCCAGTTTTGGTGCCTCCAACCTCTTTATTCCAGTCTACTTCTCATGCCCCTCCCCACTGTTCCAGCTCTTGTTTACTCTGCATTCAAATCAGGCAGATTCCTCCTCCAGGCTACCTGGGACCAGCAGCGGGTGAGGTGGGAGGGAGGTCACTGAAAACACAGGAGAGACAGTCTCCCTTGTCTCAGTTCAAGCACCCAGACTTGGTGTAGCCTTCAGCAGCCCAGAGCTTGCAATTACAAGGAACGTCCTGTTCAGCCCTGGGCTGGAGCATGCTGAGTGCAACTGGAATCTTTGGGGAATTTACCTGCTAACACTTAAGAAATCTATTACTGAGTGTGTGCAAACTATGATTTTTTTCAGGGGCTTGTAACTTGGCCAAACTTAGATGGATTTTCATGGGGATGACCAAAGGCACATGCCTGACAAAGGCCACCTTGCTACCAAATTTCAAGTACTAGCTTCAAAGCACGGAGGCGCTAGAGCTTTTCCATTTAAAGGTTGCCAGAATTTTTTAACATGGACGAACAAATCATGGCCTTGATTTTGGAAACAGCTGAATCATTTTGGCTGAAATTAAGAAACAATAATCATTCTGAGACAGCCACCTGGCAAGGAAAATTTAATCACAAATGGTTAAAGTTTGGCAAAGTTCTAAGCAATTGTAAAAAGGGCGTTATAATGGGACATGTCGAGCAATCTTAATAATAGGAGAGACTGGAAGCACTGCCTATCATATGACACTGGTATGTCAATCCACTTGTTTCACAACAGAGTGAGAGCTTAAAAAATGTTCATGTTCTGTACTTTGTGTGTTGCCCTGGGACTATTTAAAAATGACCGAGATAAGAATGCAATATGTTATCATTAGACATGTTCTAATTCATGTGCTTGGTAAGACTCTGTCAATCTGATCTGAACACCAAGGAGCTTTTTAGATATTTTTTGTTAATCATTTGTCTCGGTAGGTGCAGGCACCCTAAGACATTTTTGGCTTGATAATGATAGTTTACAATAAGGGAGAATCCAAAAATACCTGTAAGCAAGAGTCCTCACACTTTGAGGAATCAAACTGGTCAGCAGAAGAGGGTTCAAGACCATCTGCCCTAGTTGCCCTTGACAGCTGCTCTAGTAACTGGTCAGTCTGAAGATCACAACTAGTTAGTGAAGGTAGCATTTTTGGCACTGGTTTCTCTCTCAGGGGTCAGTGTAACATCCATTTGGTTACAGACGTGCTGAAGACTAAATGCATGACCTCAGTCAGAGTTCACTGTAGACACAGAGAGCTGAGCCATGACCCCAGAAATAGTTCATCCTGCCTGCAGAAACAGGAAGGCATAGAATTACCTCAGGGAATAAGGTTACCGTCTTAAAAAGGGATGCTGAGTAAAATCAGCAACTGTTAATAAAAAGAGCTTGAAAGCTTTCTGAAAAAGAGTGACTATAGCAAACACCCATATAGATTTTTTGGCATGATCTTTTCACCTGTGGTAACTTTAAGGTCATAGGCTGGAGGTAGGGTCATCTCATCTGGCCTGCAGAGGGCAAGATTATATGTTCAACATCATAAGAAAAAAGACCTCAGAGAGCTGGTGGGTGGGAATGGAGAAAGAGAATGGGGGGATATAACATACGGCATGTTAGTACGGTGGGATCTTTATAAAACAGTGTTATTGGGAAAAATGAAGATTTCTTGATAAATGATTATTTAGTTGAAAGAAACAGTGCAGCCTGACCTAATGAATCTAGGGTATGGAGATACAGCAGACACCCGGTATAGACAATAGAATTAACTCTGAGTGTCCCATGTAGACAAGCCCCAAGACTCCAGCACTTAGGGACAGACTGTGGTCTGGCACATTAGCAAGGGAGAGGAAGGCAGCATGAGGAATCGCCTTACTCCCTTGCACCAGCTACCCCGATGGCTGCTGGCGGTGCAGAAGAAGAAATAGACCATGCGGAGCTGCTATGTCCCACTCTCACACAGCTGATGTGGGAGCTGGGCAGGAATGGGTGGTACCTTGGATCTGCCCCTGCTCCCCAAATGTACCAAGTAACATAGCTGTGCCAGTGTGTCAGACGACTCCCTCCCCTGGGGCAACAGATAAATCAGGAGGGAGACTGTGATTCTGAGATCCTGCTCTGGATTGTTCCCGGGGCTGTGTTACAATGCACTGCCCCTTACTCTGGGCTTGGGGTGCAGAGTCATGACTGAGCCCTTAACTCCCCACCAGAAGGCCACAAATCCCCACTGTCCCAAAGAAAACTTTACTTACTGTCCTTTAAACACAACCAGTAATTAGAGACAGGAGACAAAGTCCTCCTCAATCCTTCCACTGCAAACCAGAGACTACAGCAATTAACCTCCACATATGGTCTACACAAGATGCTGCCCCCTTCAGAACACTTCATTCCCCTTCCCAAGAGCATCATCCTGCAAACTTAACTCCAAGGTGACTTGGGGAAAAGGGCTTGTTACAAGACAAAGGGATGTAGCATTTAAAATGACCTCTGTAAGAGCCTGAGAAATCTGAGCTGCAGGCTTTCTGGCAGAGTGAATGACACCACAACTACCCCAAACAAGGAGAAGAGAGATATTTCATCCTCACCTGTGTGAGTGTATGGTTGTTATGATGACAGTCTGTTTCAGGGAAGCCAGAAATTGAGCAGGGAAACCAGGAAGCAAGCAGCGCCAATTTCTCTGGTTCTGTAGATGGGCATAATTGTCTCCATTCCTATTTAAATAGAAACTAATTGCATTTTTGAACAATGGATAAATACCATTTTTCCTCTATTGGTCGATCTTACAAAAGAACTTGGAGAGCTTTGCAGTTCACCAGAAATGGCTAATACAGGTAGTTAAATGAACCATTAATGGTCATCTGACAAAAGACTTCCAATCTATTAATTAAGAAACTGCACCTGCAAATAATAGGTTTTAAAACGTCCTTTTGCTTCAACCCTAAACTCCTTACATTGGGCATAAAGGGATTTGAACTTACATAACTGGAAAAAAGAGCAGTGATCCTTAAAGGCACAGTGTGACTAAGAAGATGCAGGCATAGTATTTGATATACTCAGTTGTGATAAGCTAAACACCAGGGGCAGAACAACATACTATATATGGGACCAGTGGGCACAAGTTCCATCTAAAAATCCTTAACTATTTATTCTTTTTGTTTAAAGGGGCTCTACATTGGGATGAGGGGAAAGAGAAAAATGTAGTTTAATTCATTGCCAAAAGTGACCAAAAAAAAAAAGGCAGATATTGTCAGTGTTGATTTTTAGGGAAAATTTTCCAGGCAGCTTTGTTGTTATGCTGATCATAAAACCATTGGCCTGCTAAACCCAGGGTTGTGAGTTCAATCCTTGAGGGGGGTCATTTAAGGATCTGGGGCAAAAATCTGTTTGGGGATTGGTCCTGCTTTGAGCAGGGAGTTGGACTAGATGACCTTCTGAGGTCTCTTCCAATCCTGATATTTTATGATTCTACCCTGACAGAGTGTGTCCCAGGTTCTGGACAATCGGGAAACAAGATATTAGGCTGTAAGCAGGTAAAAACCTAAAACATTGGCTATGCAAAAAGTGGATGAGAAATTATCAGAGGAATGTGTGAGATCTGTACCAAAAATAAAAAGAAGATTCATAGCACAGGGCAATGAAAAATGGAAAATGTTCAGGCAAACCATTAGATCAATGGCAAAGGAAACAATACTTTAATGAAAAGACAGAACCAAAGATTGGGTTAGAGTCAAAACTTTGACCTAAAGAGAGACAAGGGAGCATAGATAATGGCTGGACTTTGAGAATCTCAGATTATATACTTCTAACTGGAGACATCAGCAGAAATGGACAAATGTAATGGAGTGGGTGTGTGAATGTGTTAGAAACTGGCCCAAACTGAAAAGTTCAGAGCCAAATCTGGATTCAAATTTTCTACAAGTTTGCAGAGAGTGGGAGGGTGAATTAGACCCATCTCTAGAATGAATAAATAAAGTAGGAAAAATCATATTAAAAATATTCTGGGTGAAATCCTGTCCTCAGCAAAGTCAAGGAAAAGCTGCTATTGACTTTAACAGGGGCCAGAATTTCACCCTCAGTTCTCAGTGAGTTAAATCTGATTTTACAGAGTGACTGCTTGTTCTAACATTTAACTCACTGAGAACTGAGGGTGAAAATCCTGGTCCCACTGAAATCAGTGGGGGGTTTGCCACTGATTTTGTTGGCCCCAGGATATCATCCTTAGTTCTGAGTGAGTTAAATGTTGGAACATGCAGTTACTCTATGAAATAATACAATTTATTTCAGCTGACCATTTTTAAAGGGACATCTTTGGACCACATATCAGTTGCTATGACTAAATCCACAGATTAATTTTCAGGCCTACTTTTTAAGGATTTGTTGGATCTCATTGTTGAATAGCTTATGAGCGCTGCCACTTAAGCAGTGTCCAAATTATTTTTGGCTGACAAACTTACACTTCCATTTTAGGATAATCAACTTAAACCTCTGACCACCTCCACTTCCTCCCCAACTCTCAAATCCCCACAGATACACTTTTGTTAATGATATTTTATTATTTATGTCTGAGGTGAATTGGGGCAACTCCACTGATTTTATGGAATTTACTTTAGTAGTTTCCTTATTGTTTCTCTTCTAAGATTCACATTAGTTATTATCCATAATATTTTATCAAATGTAATTATACACAATGCATTTTGCAATACACCTCCAATGATCATATATGCTACTATTATCTATCAAAACACACACAGTCATCCTCCATATTCTATCATTACCCATTCAATGATCATATAGTATGAATCCAAAGCACACTGAAGTCAATAAAAAGACTTCCATTAACTTCAATGGGATTTGAATCAGAACCATATTTAGTGTGTTCTCCTGTAAGTGTGCAAGATAATACACAGGGCAATAAGTTAGAGCTATTCCTATTGGAAACACATATTCTAAATTGTGATGTCCCATGAGATCTTAGAATCTGTATTCAACAACCTAGAACTTATTATGGACTTAAGTTACCCTCAGAATTAATAGTTGCTAAGATCAGTGTAAAAAAGAACCATTCTAAGGTACTGGCAATAAGTAATCAAGTTAAACATTGTGGATTGCCCTAATAAAGTGACCCAATAAATACAGCCCAGGAGAATGACAAGGATTTCAAGGAGGCAAAGGCCTTGTCCACACTAGCATTTTTTTCAGTGTTTCCCACTATTGCATTACCACAGGCAGCTCTGCCAGTGCTAGTTATGGGAAAGCATTACTGTAAGTTGGGCACTGTTGTTTTTACTACTGTATTGTGTAACCCTGGTCAGACCAGGTCTAGTTGACATGAAGATTAAAATGACAGTGGCTGCTGGGAGCTGGGTTGCACTTTGTAATTTTTAAAAACACAACTATCAAAGCCAGGAAATTCAGTTAGTTCCAACCGAAACAAAAACGAATCCCCCAACACTCAGAAATATTAGGCAGTCTGGAAATAAAATACCCCCAAAAAACCTATGTGACAATGCGAATCTGGCGGAACCCAACTGAGAGTGCCAACTCAGGACAAATTGCTCNTTGCAACAATGATCTATATGGTCCCAGATTATATCAATAACGTCACAACCTACTTATCACCACCTCCCTCATCTCTTTCAGGATCTAATTTGACAAGAAAACCATTTAGTGGCTCAACAGCTTGACAATATATGGGCAAAAATGTATTATGAAAATGGAAAGAAACTGTTGCATTATGCACAGTTGAGCGATTTGCCTGAATAGAGTGTCAGTAAAAATGGAGGGAGAGATTTCCCACTACCTTTCCTCACATTAAATAGTCCATTACTTCTGAGTAGTCGTATTGAAGTAATCAAATCAGGGAGTAAAGTATGGTCAAGGCAAAAAAGGGTGGCAGTCTATAACTCCAAGTAAGGACCAGAGGATATGGCCAAGTACTTTTTTTAAGGAAAAATGGCCCATTATTCACTATGTAATAATTACATTTCTTCCAACTTTTATGGAGAAAATCCTCACACTTGTCTGAAAATGTTGATCTGCAAGGTTGGACGTTGTCTTCCCTTTTTCTAGATTATCTTCCAACTTGGAGGCTGTGTGTATATTCTGTATTAATTTCCTTTCTCCTAAATATGCATTTTAATCAGTAGGAGCCATATGTTCCCATGGCCTGCCCTGAAAAGCATAGCAACTTACTACACACACTGCTTTGAAATCCTGAGGACAAGCCAACACCTCCTACTTGGTAGGATGCCATGTCGACTTACAACACAGGCATGATCTCAGGCAGATGAACCCTAACAGCCTCAAAAAGTACAAATGAAAAGGTGGCTGGTGGAAATGTTGGAAAAAATAAGGGTAAAGCCAAACATATGATTGATACCTTAGGGAGAGAGGAAAACAACATAACAGACAGAGCATGTTAATGCTGCTCAGGGCTATAGCTTATGAATGGCAGATATATGCAATTTGACAATAAGAAAAGTTTCAGTGGGTTACCAAGCACACAGGTGGAGATGTGCAAATGGTGGAGATGTGTGGATTTCATCACAGACTATATTAATAAAAGAGCTGCTAAATGACTGCTAAACTACTCCTGTCTAGTAGCAGGACCAGTGGCTAAGAGATGTAGCTAAGCAACTTATTAGCATAAGGATCCACTTAAAATACTGCGCCACTGTAGAATCAGACAGCACCACAGCCACGATGCCTTGATAGCATCACCAAATATTACTGGGTTCTTCCTCTAGAGCTGTGAAGGTCACTTCTGGGATGCTCCTGTCTTCGGATGACCAGCATTTGTGAAACAAAACACTGCGGTTAGAGTTCAAGCTCATGTCTCCCATGTGGAAGCACTAGCTCACGAGTTCTCATCTTGGAGGTCATAACCCTCAGATTGGTTGCAAAAAGGTGTCAAGGCATCACAACCAACTTGCCCCTCTCATATTGAGATGAGAGGTAGGTCCTGGTAGAAAAGTGGAAATTAAATTCACTGCACTGGGCCATTGGAAAACTTGTATTTATTTATTACAATTATTTGTAAAATAGCAAGACAAAATGAAACAATAGAGAAGAAGACTGGGGCTAGGTTCCCTGGTGAGTGAAGAGGTTTGACAGAGAACAAAATGATCTTATTCCTGTTTTCATTCAATGTATTTGTCTTTCTCCTCTCTGAGGCATGAGATTTCAGGAGGAAAAAAAAGGATTTTGGTCAACTGAGAGTAGCTCAAAAAATAAAGAATGAAGAGTACCTATATTGCTGCTTTAATTGTATCATTCCTTTATCCTCTTGTAATTATGTAGCAATCAGGACCATGTCTAGTCCTCTTCACCAACCCACAATATATACTCATTTTTTTAATAGGGCTTGTAAAACCCACCCGGTACTCACAAATACTCAAGTTCTTCAAGCTTGTGAGCCAAGATTCATCTCCATTAACTGCAAGGGAAACAATACTGGAGGAGCACTTGAATAGCCCAACACATCATTTCTGGAGCTAGATTTCTGCCAAATTTGGAGAAAGTTTCTTCTCAAACAAAATTTTTAAAGAAATATTCTTATGCTGTCCTATCTTATTTCTTTTGGTCAAAAAGAATAATAAGAAAGATTTTTAAAAATATATGTGAAGGACTTTATATTGTGTTGGAGCTGGTCACAACAGCATACACACAACCACACACTTGCACTCTAATACAAAACCTTAGTGGTGACATAAGCAATACCATGGCAGAAAACTCCCCCCATGTAGTGTGACAGTCAGATGTGCCGATCTGTTGATAGAAGTGTATCTGAGATTGTGCTTAATGTTTTGCACAAATATGTAAGTTTGATGAAGTTGGGTGAAAGCCTAATGGAGCTTGTTAGCTCACTGTAGGCAATGCAAAAGTGGTAAAAAATGCAGGAAGCTTTTCCTTTAACGTCTTGTTTCCGTGCTTTTATGGTGGGGGCTGGTGTGGTATTTCCTGAGACAACCTTAACTGTCACAAAACCAAGTTTTGTTTGTTTTATAGTTTGTGTTTCAATGTTCAGAGGCTTTCAATAATTATAATAATAAAATTAATTATATATTCATTTATAGATGTAAGCAGAGTCAGGATGAGCTCTACCCTGACATCTGGTGGTGAATTGTGGCGAGTTGTGCAAAAGAATTTCAGGGGCTGATCTTGTTTGCATAGGCACACCCACCCCGCCTACCATGAGCCCACAGCAGCCCAAATGGTCACTTTGTCTGCTGTGGGATCCCCAGTTTCTCTGTTAGTGGGGCAGGAAGAATAAAGGGTCGTTACCCTGATTATGTGAAACAAGGACAGTGGAACTGTTTTATGACAGAGGGACTCGCCATCAACTAAGTAGCACTCGCTAGACAAGGGACATGGGTTCCAAAACCCAGTAAATTGAGAGAGAGGCTGGAGATAGATATCTGTACCTGGTGGTGTGGGTTGCCTTTGAGGGCCTGAAACAACAACTGCACCTCTCTCTCTCCTGTAGAATATCAGAGCTAATTTTGATTCTATTAGGAGTCTAGTTACAGGCTGCTGAGCTGAATTCATTTTGGGCCAATGTTGCACCAACACTGAGGTTCCCCTACTACAAGCTGAAATCACCTAAGAGCTGAAATCACTGAGTGCTGTGTTAAGTAGTGGGGGGAGGGGGCTGAAGATATGTTTCTGAACGGTGAGTGGAGCGGAACAGCTGGTGGAGCACAGCAGTTTGCGGGATGACTGGAGTGGCTTGTGGGATGGCTGGTGGAGCAGAGCGGCTGGCAAAGCAGAGCAGTTCGCAGGATGACTGGAGTGGCTCACAGGATGGCTGGTGGAGTGGAGCGGAGCGGAGTGGCTCGCGGTGAAGGCTGCAGCAGAACCCCACGGAGAGGCGGGTCAGTTGGACCACGTTAGATGCCCCTTAACACCCCTGCCCCCCCATTTCCATCCAGGCTGGGAGGTAAACTCTATAGATAAACTTTTGAACTCTGGGGCTGCACTGACCAGGGACAGAGACTTTGGGGGTGTTGGACTTTTGGGACTTTGGGTGATTTTTCGGTTGCTGGACTCAAGAACCAAAGGAAAAGACACAGCCCAGTTTGCTGAGGTGGGTCTTTGCTCATGGTTTGGCCTATGAACCATAGTTGTGGTGTTTTCCCAATTTAATGCTCATGTCGTTTACCTCATGTTATTAAAGATTTTCTGCTACACCGAGACTCTGTGCTTGTGAGAGGGGAAGTATTGCCTCTTTGAGGTACCCAGGGGTGTGTGTAAGACTTTCCCAGGTCACTGGATGGGGGCTCAAGCTGGTTTTGCGTTGTGTTGTTGGGAGGGGACCCCTATGTACTGAACCCGGCCCTTACTGCCATCAACTCGGCCTGGCAGAAGGGTTACATAAGATACTCATCACTAGCATTTGGAGCACAATGGATCAGCTGAAGCAGAAACCTATTTACTCTTTCTGTGAGAAAGACTAGAGAATTCTCCTCTTTGGTTGTTGAAATAGGAGCTAGCATTTCTTAAAGGAAGCCACTCTGTGAAAATGACACACATATTCAGGCAGTAGTTTAACTTGAATTATGAGATTCCCACTGTAACCCCTATTCGGCTTTGTAGATTCCCTTATGTTATTTAAGGAGTTAGTGTCCAGTATATCTTTGCCCACTGAAAATAGTTTAAAATTCTAGACACAGATTGGCTTGGAGTGGGAATGTAGGGAGCCAAGCTAATATAAAATGATGGGAGGGTGCTTGTTTGGTAAGTACTAAAACAGTCACAGTTATATATATCTAGTGGTTCTTCATGATCATTTATGGTCATGCTTATTATGTAGTACATAAGTAGTTATAAGGATAGTACATAAATGTATCTTACTTTATATATACTCCCCTATACGCATTCGTTCCCCGCTATTTTTTTTAACATTAACAAAAATATTATAACAGAAACAAAAAAGCCTAACTCCAGAGAAGAAGGTGGTCTTGTGGTTAAGGCACTGCCCTGTGGTTTTGGAGAGTTGGGGTCAAAGCTGGTCACTTAATCTTTCTGGGCCTTAGTTCCTTGTCTGTAAAATGGGGAGAGTAGCACTTCCTGTCATCCATCCTTTGCCCGTTTCATCTACTCAAGCCTCAGTTCTGCAAGCACACATGCTGAACTTTCTCACATGAGTAGTCTCATGGAAGTCCAAACGAAAGAGATAGTCAATGCGATGACGCATGTGAGTAAAGTTAAGCTGATCTGTAAGTGTTTGCAGGACAGGGGCCTTAAACTGTAAACTCTGTGGGGCAGAGACTTCCTCTGACTCTGTATATGTACAGCACTTAACCCCATGGCAACTTCAAACTTGGTATTGGCCTCTGGGTGCTAATGTAATTCAGATAATATATTTACTACCATGCATGCCCTAGTTACATAAATATATAAAATATTAAAAACAAATACTATTTTAAAATACTCCCTGATGTTTCGCCTTTTCTGTGAGAGGGTCTCTCTGAGCTTATTCATGGAGGCCATTTTCCCACTAACAAGCAGGAGGCATTGTAGGAGACATTAAGACAGGAAGAAGCCTATACGCTGGAGGAAACTAATTAAAAATCAACATTACATTCAAAATATTCTTGTTTAGGGGAGAGCAGTTTTACCAAATGACTGTTGACAGAAGGGTGATGGAGTTGCAATGTGGCTTTTGGTGCACAATAGCGAAGAATTTCACCTTCAGTTATGAGGCCTGAATTAAGATATTTGACTTTTAGCTGGAAATTAGTAAATGCATCCACTTGCCTTCAGTTTAGAGCTAATATACTGCCAACACAGGCTGCTTGTACACGAGTCAGCTCTTTCATTGCCTCTCCTACATACACTGAAGTAATTGAAGATGTGCATCTTTCCCCTGTGGGTTCAGAAAATCATGTCAAATTGCACTGAGTTGAATAAATTCTGCTTTCAGTTTGGCTGGTGCAAAGCCATGGGCTTCAATCAGAAATGAAAGGGAAATTTGGTCCAATATATATTTTTTTCTTCTGTTTCATGGCCATCTTTACATATCCATCTGCTTTAAAGGAACCTTGATAGATGTATTTTGAGACTACTGCTATTTAGTTACAAAGGAAGGATATACAACTGAAATGACAATAAAGCAATGCAAAAAAAATGGTCATGAGTGGTCAAGTTCTACTCTCATTTATACCAGTGTGAATCCAGAGTAACTCCACTGACTTCCACAGATTTACACTGCTGTAACTGAGTAGAATTTGACTCAATCAAAAATCATTCACATTGATTTCAATGCAGCTATACCAGTGAGAAATTAGCCTCAGTTTGTGGTCCTGAGATGATAACTCCATGGAGTGCATTAGGAAATCACTTCTGAGCTATGTGGAAAAAAATATATTGTGTCCCCATTATATATGAGCAAATATTGCTCAAACACTCAAATTTATTTATTGATTTATTTTGATTTGATTTAAATGTTTAGATTTAATACACACAAAACGCCTCGTCCAGGCTCTAGGTGCCCTTAATATTAAAATGTTAATTTCACAATCATTAAGAAGCAAAGGTGCTGAGCACTCAAAAATCCCATTGAAATCAGGGGGTGTGAGATGCTTAAGCACCTTTGAAAAAAATCAGGCCATAGAACAGCAGAACATTCCATTTCTGCTCATATACACAGCAAACACAACATAAACCAAAGCAAAATCTTCCCTCACTCACATTTTCAAAAGAAACCTCACCCACAAACTCCTAAGCCCTTAGATACCTGCTCAAAGAGATGAATTCTGTAGCATCTCTTGAAGATCAAGAGATTCATGCTAGTTCAGATCAAGGAATGGGCCATGAATTTCAAAATCCAGGGACTCTCACAGAGAACGCCTGCCAGCTGGTGCTTTTTCTCTGTTGAGGTTGCTCCAGCTTGTGCACGTCCACTGATCTCAACTGTGACAGGTCAGCAGTGGAAAGAGGTGGTCTTTCAGGTGGGAAGCTCCCAGGCCATTTAGAGCTTTCTTTATAAGTCAAAAACTACACCTTGTATTCTTCTACCTGTGAGCCAATGGATAACCAGTACAGATCATGGTGTGCTGACATCATACACTTGATAAACCAGCTTCTGCATTTTGTACTAACTTCACCTTCTGTTACACCATCAATGTAACATGTAGCTCCATGCAGAGTGCATTGCAAGCGTCCAGTCTAGAGGAGACAAAAAGCGCAGATCCCAGTAGCAAGAGAAAAGGAAGCAAATCTCTTTGCCGAAGACAGATGGCAAATAGCAGTTTTGGTCACTGCTGCTGTTTGTGCAGCAGCAACTGGAAGTCTAACCAGATTCTCAGGCCTGGTCCCCACTAAGCCCCCACTTCGGACTAAGTTACGCAAATTCAGCTACGTTAATAACGTAGCTGAATTCGAAGTACCTTAGTCCGAACTTACCGCGGGTCCAGACGCGGCAGGGAGGCTTCCCCGTCGATGCCGCGTACTCCTCTCGCCGAGCTGGAGTACCAGCGTCGACAGCGAGCACTTCCAGGATCGATCCGGGATCGATTTATTGCGTCTAGACCAGACGCGATAAATCGATCCCAGAACATTGATTGCCTGCCGCCGGACCCGGAGGTAAGTGTAGACGTACCCTAAGCTGCAAACTTTTGAAAGATGGGATAGCTGAACACCCTCAATCAAGGGAGCTGCTATAATCTCAGCCAAATACTCCAACTGCCTCCCTTACCCACTTTTACCACTGCAGCTTTATCCAGATTGAGTCGAGCCTACTCCCTGTCATCTATCCCACGGGCTCATCCAGACACTGGAAAAAACACTCCATAACAACATGCTGTAGCTCAGGGGTCGGCAATCTTTCAGAAGTGGTGTGCCGAGTCTTCATTTAGTCACTCTAATTTAAGGTTTCGCGTGCCGGTAATACATTTTAACGTTTTTAGAAGGTCTCTTTCTATAAGTCTATAATATATAACTAAACTATTGTTTTATGTAAAGTAAATAAGGTTTTTAAAATGTTTAAGAAGCTTCATTTAAAATTAAATTAAAATGCAGAGCACCCTGGACCTGTGGCCAGGACCTGGGCAGTGTGAGTGCCACTGAAAATCAGCTCGCGTGCCGCCTTCGGCACACGTGCCAGAGGTTGCCTACCCCTGCTCTAGATGTTCACCCACACAATACAGGCTTAATGCAGGAATCACTGGGTGAAATACTATGTTTTGTGTTAGGCAGAAGGTCGGACTAGATGGTCATAATGATCCCTTGACCTTAAAAGCCATGAATATATGTGGTTTGAGAAACAGAAATCAGGTCCAGATGCTGACCCATTAGGACCACAGATGTTTTAGTTTTTGTTACTGAATAAGCTTCGCCAAAATAAACCAGTCTTTATAAAAAAATCTTGTATGATTCAGTTTTATTATTCAGAGTGTGATTTTTTTTTTCCTACTAGATTTAAATTTGACTAGCTATAGTCACAGAACGATGCTTGAGGTTTTTCTAATAGTCTGAAAGTACTCGCACAATAAATAGACATATGTATTATCTGGGGTGGTTTTAAGGCTAACTTGCATTTTTTCCCCCTTCTGCAGTGCAGAAGATTGTTCCATTTGCTACACTGCTCTCTGCTCCAGCATGAGAGTAACTCCTGGACACACATAAAGAGGATGCCTGGCAGATGCAGGATCAAAATGCCAAGTTCTGGAATGTATTTTTTTAGCAGTGGCATCTGGGGCTATTGATGGCTCCCTGACTGGTTCCTTATTTTTGTATGGTCTCTTGGCTGACTCCCGTGCTGGCAATGCTGCCAACCACAGAACTGCCTAAGGGCTGAAATAAGGTTCTGCTCCTCCTCATGAGCTGTCTTCACGCTGCTTTTGCTGAATGCTGACTAAGGTGGGCTCACCCTTTGGGAAAGGTTCTGTGCAAACATCTTACAAGATCCACCATCAAGACTCTTTTTATGGAAGGACGTGACCCCGTGTATGTCTGTGCAGTATATGTATGGTGTGGATTTGCTGTAGCATTGGACTTTAAGCTATCCCATCTGGATCGCTTATCTGTGTGGTAACCCTAGTTTTCTTGTGACAGAAGGTCTACCTCTCTGCTACTGAAAAACCAAAACCACCACAAGTGTTTTTATTAAACTTGCATGCACTTAAGCCATTTCTTTGAACCCTTACAATTCAGCACAGTGTTCGCTGGCTGTGAATGTCTTCATCTGGATTTAAAAGGTAGGAACAATGCAATGCACTTAAATCCCTTAACTGGAAATTTCTTGCCTTTCATTTGTTTAGCCACAGTAGAGAAAAGACTAGTCACAAAACTTTCCTCTGTACTTAAGAAGATTTAGCCTTTGAAGTAGTAACAACAATGCTACTGTAATAGAAATAAAGCCTGCACTTCTTACACTGAGCATATTTTCTCCTGAAGAAATACACTGCAATTGCACTGATAAAATGGGACTTGCTAAGCAGGATGGCTTCCCTGCTCTACTCTATGTTGAACTTTTACAAGCAAGCCATAAACACATAGATACCAAAGAGTTAATTTGAGTTTTTAAACCTCCTTCCCAATATCCTCTCTCATTCCTGCATAAAATCCCCATGTCCAGACATCAAATCAGTAAACCCTGTTGCCTGTCAGAGAATACAATGTCAGGCCATTAGTATGTTAATAAGTCCGGAGGGTGACAGGTGGCCTACTAGACAGCTCAATTAAGCTGCTCATTAAACACACGCTAACGAACAGCCAAGGCAGGGCCTGAACAGCACCATTCTGTAATGACATGATGTCAGAGCGAACAAATGAGGAAAAATAACAAAAACATTACAGCAGTGACAGACGCCACTAATAAGGACCCCTTGCACTACATCAGCCCTCAAATCAATGAGCAACAGGGATCAAAAAACTCGACCCAACATTCTCAGGGGACTGAATACAGCAAGATTTTTTTGGTCAGGTTTTTTTTTTTTTTTTAACTAAAATTATCACAGAATATCACAAATTAACAGTGGGGAGAAATAAAGAGACAGAATTTATTCTCTATAAGGCAGTTACAAAATCTGAAAAATGTGCAATATAGGGTTTGAATGAAAATTATTATTTAATGGGATCATCATTTAAATTTGACTGATATCTTTTTTTTGCACGTAAGCTAACAGGTTTGAATTATTTACTGTACCTGCTCTGCCTACTCACTCAGCATAGGTCATGTTAGCATTTAAAGAACATGTAGCTAACTTTTTAAATGCAGATTTGTAGTTATTATTTTTAAAAAGGAGACTTTTAGCAGCTGGTAGAGAATTCTATCATTTTCAAGTAAGGGGTTTCCTGTGTAATAAATTCAAGCATCCAACTGGTGCTGAAATGACATTTGAGTTCCACATTGCTAAACTAATAGGCTGGCTGACCATTATAAGGTCATGACCTTAACTCTTATCCAAGTTGCAGAGCTGTGTTACACGGAGGTATCAATTCTTAATGTATTTCCTTAAAGGTCTAACTCAAGATTTACACTAATAACTACAATGATAAATTTGACCGGCACAGTCAATTTGTAGCAATAACTTTACCGGAGAACGATAAGATCTGTTTTAAAGCTATTAGAAGATGGAGGGAAACAGCTGCAACAGAAGCAGGTTTGCAGAAGCAAATTATATTTAGAAAGTCCCCACCAAACTCCTGTGATTTTTACCAAATACCAGCCAAATTCAGCCCCCAATATAAACTAGTGTAGGATAATTTGATTTTCCATTGCCCTGCACCTTGAATATACCACTGCAAAGTGGGCATAAAAGGCTGCCAAATCAAAATGGTTGAGGTTTGTACTCATTTGGTGGAAGGCAAATGACTACATCAAAGTGCAACACAATGGAAAATCAGGCCCAGAGACTGCAACTCCAATGGGACACACTCACCTGTGATCTACACAATGGTACAAGGTGGATGTCAGAAGTAAGATGAGTTTTAAGCGACAAAATAGTATGTCTTGAACCAATGTGGTGATGTAAAATGAGTGGAAGCGAGGGCTTATCTACAGTTTTTGTACTGCTCTCACTTTATTCGTTTAGAAATGGTAAGTTCATGGATATAAATTATACCCTTTGTGTGGCATAACTGCATCCACACTAAGCAATTGTATTGCTTTCTAAACTGATACAGTTAAATTGGTACAAAGCTTATGTGTAGACCAGCCTTTTTGTGTCAGTGGCCAAATTAAAATTAGTCACAGCCCCAGTTGTGGTGAATTTAGATCTGTGGGCAGAAGGGATTGTAGCTGGAAAAATAAATGGGTAAAAACAGCTCTTTCCATATACACTTAGGGTCAAATTCTCTGCTGGCATTACAAGATGAAATTCCATTGAAGTCAGTGGGGTTGCACCCACTTCCACCACCAGCAGAGAATTTGGCCCTCTGATTAGCTGCTTTTTCTGATACACCTTCCTTTCATTCTACTGGTGGCTGTTGCACAAGGACTGAAAGACAAATCAGTGCAGGTTACATCACTTTACCATTTGAGGCCATTGCAATATATGTGTAGCTCATTTATACCACCATTTCTGTTATAGAATCATAGAAATGCAGGGCTGGAAGGGACCTTGAGAAGACATTAAGTCCAGCTCCCCGCACAGAGTCAGAACTAAATAAACCTAGACCATCCTTGACAGGTGACTGTCTAACCCAGTGTTTCTCAACCAGGGGCACGTGTCCCCCTGGGGGTACTCAGTGTTCTTCCAAGAGGTACATCAACTCATCTAGATATTTGCCTAGCTTTACAACAAGCTACATAAAAGCACTAGCGAAATCAGTACACGCTAAAATTTCACAGACAATGATCTATTTGTACTGCTGTGTCTACTATACACTGAAATGTAAGTACAATATTTATATTCCAATTGATGTATGTTATAATTATATGGTAAAAATGAGAAAGTAAGCAGTTTTTCAGTAACAGTGGGCTGTGACACTTTTGTATTTTTATGACTGATTTTGTAAGCAAGTAGTTTTTAGGTGAGGTGAAACTTGGGGGTACGTAAGACAAATCAGACTCCTGAAAGGGGTACAGTAGTCTGGAAAGATTGAGAGCCATTGATCTAACCTGTTCTTAAAAACCTCCAAGGATGGGGATTCAACAACCTCCCTTGGAAGCCTATTCCAGAGTTTAACTACCCTTATAGTTAGAAAGTTTTTCCTACTATCTAACCTAAATCTCCCTTGCTGCAGATAAAGTTCATTACTTCTTGTCCTCCCTTTAGTGGACATGGAGAACAACTGAGCAGTCCTCTTTATAACAGCCCTTAACATATTTAAAGACTGTTCTCAGGTCCTTCCTCAGTCTTCTTTTCTCAAGACTAAACATGCCTAGCTGTTTTAGCCTCTTTTGATAGGTCAGGTTTTCTAAGCTTTTTAACATTTTGTTGCTCTCCTCTGGACTCTCTCCAATTTGTCCACATCTTTCCTAAAGTGTGAAGCTCAGAACTGGACACCGTATGACAGCTGAGACCTCACCAGTGCTGACTAGAGTGGGACAATTACCTCACGTGTCTTACATACGACACTTCTGTTAATACACGCCAGAATGATATTAGCCTTTTTAGCAACTGTGTCACATTGTTGGCTCATATTCCATTTCTGATCCACTATAATCCCCACATTCTTTTCAGCTGTACTATCACCTTATTAGCCGGTTATTCCGCATTTCGTAGTGGGGATTTGATTTTTCCTTTCTTAAGTGTAGCACTTTGCACTTGTCTTTATTGACAATCACTTCCTTTGAGAGATATGAGATGCATGCCCACTTGAATACTTGCCATTCTGGGCATAATTTTCTCAACATTGGCTTGGTAAAAAAACAAAACAAAACAAAATGTATTTCTTTATCTAGGGGAACATTTTCACCAGATTCTGCAATGGTGTGCAAAGGTGGGGAATGCAGATGGCACCTCCCAACCCTTGTGTTACTCCTGCACGAGAGCTGGCCATTATCCTGTAGGAAAGCAAATCCTTTCATGTGCTCTGGCAGGTGCTAGCTTTCCAAAAGGGGGACCTTACGTCATCCACTAGCCCATGATGCTGGCAGAGTGCTCAGCTGGGAGCATGCTGCACCCTCTCCAAAAATGATAATGCAACCACTCTCCCAGGGGCTCCTGTCACAACAGAGCCCCTCTGCTAATACCTGTACCTTTAATTACATGATCACATACTATTTTTTCCACCAGCCCCTTGCCACATTCAGTGCACAGGATGAATTCAATATTTTGTTTCTTTCTTGTTGCATAAATAACCTTAATTCTGGCATTTCCTAACTTTTGAGTGCTTGACTTAATAATGTTTTCAGTGTCCTTTTTGTGTGTGATTTGTCTAGCTTTTTATAAAGCAAACCAAAACACCCCCTCCCCTGAAATTCCATTAGGTAGCATCATATAGACACCCACATGGGTCAACAGCAGGGATGGAACCACCACACAGACCTCTGCCACTTGAACTAACACAGTAACTGATAGCAGTAGTAGTCAGTCACTCTCTGTGTAGACCACCACTAGAGAGGGTTGGGGCAATTTGCCAATGGGCTGCACAGATGTTCGCTGACAGCAGACTCAGGAATCTTGGGTTCCATTCCAGGCTCTGTAGAGGAGTGTGCTCTACTAGACAGACTCTTCTGCCCATTCTTCCCAAGTTGGACCTTTTTTGCCCCATCCCTTCCAGTTCCTGTCCCAGTCTTGTCTCTTTCCTCCCCCGGCTCTTTATCCCAGTCCCATTCTCAGTTCCTCATGCTTCTTATCCCATTTCTGGCAAGTCGTACTCTTAATCCTCCAGAGTCCCAGTCCCAGTCTCCCACACATACCCTAGGCTCCTTCTCACAATCTACTCCCTGCACCTGGCCTTCCCATAGGTCTGGGTCTTGTCCCCTCTGCATTCAAATGAGTCCACTTCCTTCTCCATGCTATCTGGGCTCAGCATGAAGGTCACTGACAGCACAGGAGAGAGAGTCTCCCTGCTCTCAGGTCAGGTGTCCAGCCCCAAATCCACACAGTCTGCAGCAGATCAGAGCTGCAATTGCAGGGAAAGTCCTGCTCAGCGCTGGGCTGGAGCATGTGTGGAGGTGCCCATTTTTCCAGGGCCCCCGGGCAGTGGTTGGCCCAGTGATTAATCTGCTACTGTGTACCCCCAAGGCTTCCTCCCTGGAGACAATAGTTTTACTTTCTGTTTGTTCTGGCCACAGCTCTTCAGCTGGGCCACTAAGTAGTTCAGATCCCCTTCTGGGGGTTTATTGCTGTCCAATTGTAGGCCAGATCCCCAGTGGCCTATGAGGAGAGACCTGGGCCCACCCACTACTCCGGGTCCCAGCCCAGGGACCCTAAGAATAGCAGTCACATGCCACCACGTCCCTTTAACTACATTGCTTTCAGTTCCCCGGGCCACTTCCCTGCAGCCCCAGCCTTTGCCAAAGCTTCAGCCTTGTCTCAGGGCTCATCTAAGTTCAGGCCCAGCAGCCAGCAAGGAGCTCTTCCTCACTGCCCCAGTCCCTGCCAGCACTGAGCTGTCCATGGTGCTACAATTCCCTTTGGCCATCCAGGAGCACCTCTCTACTCCTCTGGCTCCAGCAAGGAACTGACAGTCTGGCTCTGTGGCTCCTTTTATATGACTGTCCTGGGCGCTTTCCTGTCCTGGGCGCTTGATTGTCTGCTTTCCCTGTAGCCATTTTAGGCTGCTTGGAAGACTCCTCTACTGCTCCTTTCCTGGGATGGGTGTGACAAGACACTGAGACCTCCAGCAAGGGATCTCTGAGCCTAGTCCACCCCATCACATAGTCCATGTAGACCCTGCTGGTATGCACTAAAGTATCCCTGGTACACTTTAACGCAATGCTGTTCGAAACAATGCTACTGGTACTACTAACAGTGCTACATTAAAGAGAACTGGGAACTTTCAGTGTGCACCAGCTGGGTCTACATGGACAAAGTAATGTGCAACACATTAGTGCGCTTTAGAAATCACACCCTCGTAATGCTCGTTGTCCCACTGTGCAGACAAGCCCTGAGTCTCAGTGTGCTGATTGGTTTTAAGAAGTTATTTTGTAATAAAACTGATCAAATTAAAGGTATCATATATCTTGTGTGACACTCATACCTGCAGCCTTCTACCACACTTGTGTGCATCTTAGCAGGATGCTCGGGTATCTGCATGTTGTTGCTCCTCCAGGCCCCTGGGGATCACAGCACTGCCTGCTGAGCAGGCAGCCAAACTGACTCTCCTCTCATCACTCACTGCCCTCTTTCCCTGCTGGCTGGTTGGCAGAAAGAAGAGCAGGTCGTGGCCGCTGCTGGCTGACACAATGTTCCTTGCTGCAGGCAAGGGGAGCACAATCCAGGAGAAAGTGATTGGGGCAGATAAATGTGAATAGGAAGGGAAACTGGGAGAAATCAAACTGGGGCCAGGAGGACTGAAGGAAAGGAGCAGAATTAAGGGAGCAAAAATTACAATTTCCCTCCAAGAAGGCATTGCCCCATCCCAACCCTTAAACTCACTCTTGCAACAAACAGCAACTGAGACCGTAACATCAATGCTCTCTGCTACTGTGGGTAATATCTTGAAAGGATAAAAGTAGGTCATCTCTGCTTAAGTTGAGGCCACTGCCACTCACCGAGTTATGAGAGATGCTGGGAATCCTTCATTCCACAGCCTGTGCTTTGGACCCTTGCATCTCCTTGCTGTTGAAGGTCAGTGGGGAGGAGCCAGGTCCATTGTTGCCTACATGCCTCTTACAGAGGGCAGGTTGCCAGAATGCTCTAGTGTAGGTAGGACTTTAAAAGGAAAGCCTTGAGCACAGCAGCTTGCCCATGGCTCCTGAAATTGACAAAAGGGAGATATTGTTGTATCTCTCAGATGATTTTAGGATGCAATGTTTGGGTAGATTCATGGGTTGTGATTGTTTAAAATAATTGGCTACAGTTTAATCATTATGGCATCTCTGCTCCCCCTCCACACTGCTATGGGCAGTGAGGCAATCAAAACTGAGGGGAACCCATGTGGGAGATGCAAACGCACAACACTGCTGTTTCCTTCTGTTTGATGGTATTTCACTAGCACCTCAAGAATTGTGAGCAGGTGACTTTCCCACCTGCTTTAAGACAGAGTCCAGAGACACCATGTAGGGTCAAAACTCACCCTCTTTCTGGGTTTTAACATTGAAAAACCAATAAGTAATAAGACAACATAAACTCTGCCCAACCTTCTTCCCAGGCTTGGTTTCTCCTATGTTCCTTAGCTCACGGTTGCTCAGCCCACCCCCTAAGTCCTCTCTACCTCAACCTAAGGTCCCTCAGCTGGACGATCCAGCTCTGAAGCCTGCTGTTCCCTCCTTCCTCGCATATGTTCCCTCTAGGTTTGATATTGCTGGCAGGTGCTGAGGGAGACCATTAACCCATTTTTGCCCTGGTCTAGTGAGAGGTTTGTCCACCTCATCACAAGAATAAATAGATCAAATGATGGTGTCAATCAAAATGAAAATTACATTAGTAAATGAAAAAACTGTTGCTATAAAATTATTAAATAATAAAAGAATCTGGTTTGGTGGTTTATTTGATTTTGAGCACTTATAAGTTTAAGATCTTACCTGATTTTTACATTCTATAACAATTTGTGTATTATAGAGGAAATTCCTGAGCCTCAAAAGAGGAGAGAGGGTTATTTGACCGATGCATGGCTTTCTATTGCTGGCCAGCTAAAGACACTGGCTATGGAAGCAGCTGCTTTTCTATTCTATTCTTATTTCTTAAGTAAATGCTACTGGCTAATACCTATAATAAAAACAGCGTTAGATATGGAGCAGGGACTTTTTGTGCTTAAATTATTTGGTACCATGAAATGATCTTCATTAGTTCTAGTCAGTACTACACTTATAATACAGAGGCTTTAATTTAAAGAGGGGAATTATTCCTGTTATCATTTTAACTGTATTCTATTTGGACTCAAAGAATGAAATGCATCAGGTTTTTCAAATCTGCTGGGAATTTTCTGCCTACTAAAATTAAATAAGCTAACTAGGGTTTTAAATCTTTTTGCTACATAATGGCTAAAAAACTCCCTGTGACTAAGAAGAGGAAAATCAATATAATCTTTAGGGAAGTATAGAAAGGAAGAACAGTTATAGTTATAGTTAATGCAGGAGATGGTGATTCTAGAGACCTGGTTTTTGCTCCCCGCTCTGACACATGCTTCCTGTGTAATATTAAACAAATCACGTAACCTCTTTGTGCCTCAGTTTCCCAACTGTAATCTGAGAATAATGATATCTACAAACAGGATGGATAAGCAGTTTTCCTATGGTCACCCTCCAAACCAGTGAGAAAGCTGAGAAGAGACTCAAATGGGTCTGGATCCCAGTCTACTAACTGACTCTGTCTCTGTATTAATACAGACCCTGCTCATGAAGAAGGTAGCCTCAGTGGTTACTGACCTATAGGGGATCATTGGATTTCCTGGGCTACATAGGATATCTGGGTTGCTCCCACTTTTGGCCTAGTGCTTCCCTTCAATAGTGACCATGCAATGCCTAATGAGTAGCCCTGTACTTCCTAAGGTGTCCCAACTTGGAATAAGGTACAATTGCTGATTGTTATTCAAATAGGCCTGATAAGACAAATTCAAAGTGACCAGGGGTGCTGGAATGAGAGGTGCAGGGGTGTTGCCGCACCCCCTGGCTTGAAGTGGTTTCCATCATAGACAAGCTTTAGTTTGGTTCAATGGCTCTCAGCACTTCCACTATAAAAACTGTCTAACACCACTGAAAGTGACCCCTCTTCCCACCACCTCCATGAAGGACAAGATTTTTCAAACCATCCTGTTTTGTGCCCAGTCATTTGTACCTACGGTTACTTGGACGTCTTTAGACTTGCTTTGTGGGTCAGGAGGTTACTTAGATGCTGAAGTGGCAGTAGCTACAGGTGCAAAATGGTGCCTGCGTTATTCACACCTGCAATTTTGCAAATCTAAAATAGGAGGCTCAGTGAAGGCCAGGTTGATTATTTGCCCCCAAAATATCCATTCTAAGCCATACCACTCTCTGTTAACTCTCCCCTACCCCCCACCCCCCATGCACAAGTCCATTGGTGGCTCTGTTTTTCTCTTCACTTCCCCCAAAGTCTCTGATAGTGGTGGCCTCTCTTCAGCCCCCATCCTAAACCCTTGGTGAAACATTCCCTCCCCTCCCTGCTGGTGTCTCTGACTCTTTCTTCATTTCCCTCCCCCATCCCACTGTCTCTCTGCCCATGTACTGCATCTGTGGGAACTGGCAAAAGAAACCACCACTATTTGCCACTCCCCTGGTTGGTCAGGAGGCTGATTCCCAATATGTGTTGCTTCAACAGCTTGCTGCTAGAGGCCATCACAAGACGTGGGAGTTAGGCCATTAGCCAGGCATATGAGCGAATGGGTTCAAAGTAGCTGCCAGGCCCTATTCCTCGCTCTATGGCAGCAGAGGAAGTTTCCTGAAACAAGGATGGAAATTCAGCAGCTCTCTGACCTAGAGGAAATTCCATGAGACTCAGTCTAATAATTCAGCTGGTCTCTGTTGGCTTCTGCTGGACTGTTGGTTTAATTTACAGGACTGATGGACACCGGAGAAAACAGCTCCTGCAGTGAATCTGCTGCTCTGTTCTAAAACCTAACTGACCAACTGAAAGCAGCTAAAAATATTCACATGAATGTCCCTGAAGGCCAGTCTGCTGCTGGCTATGTGCTGTCCCCTTTCATGGCTCTGCTGCTTCCCACCCACCTCCACCAGCCAATTAGCTTTTGGAGGGCCAATTGCTGGATCTTAAATGTGTGTTCTGTGGCAGAAGCCACTCCTATATTCATCATGTGCCCCAAGCATTGCAGGGGCTGTCTGGGACAGGATTTGTACCAATGCTGGGAGAGACTTTTAAAGGGCTTCCATAGCCTGAAGATAAAGAATCAGTTGTGTGTGTCTATTGGACAGAAAAAAACAGCAATGAACTTACCAAACTGAAGACTAACCTTGTTCCCCCAAGTCTCAGGAAACAGCAAATGAAGGGTTTGCCAGGTCTCTCCATTGAGGGTGCAGGAGTCCCTCAGCCATCCCATCCAGAGATGAGTTCTTGTTTCGAAAAGAACTAAATCACAAAGTCGCCTTTTATTCTGAAAAGAGAACATTCCACTCTGTGTGGCCATAGATGGGAGTTACTGTCGCTTTAAGGCTGTAAGAACTCTTCTAGGTGGCATGGGCCCAGCAGGGCAGTGGAGGGATAGACTGAATTTTCATGTCCCTTCGGCCAGGGACATATACAAGTGCATGCTACTAAAATGGCATCTTCCTCTTTCCGTCGTTCCAGTGACCTCGAACTTGACCTAGGAATGAGAAGTAATTCGTTTCCATGTCAGCTGTCCCCCTCTGATCGTTCACTTACAAAAGGACACAAATTGAAAAAAAAAATTAAACCATTTCATGTAATAGGAATATTTTGGGGAAAATAAAGCACCTGCCAAGATGCTACTGACTAAACTATTTCTTGTGGCATGCACTGTATTTCCCTGAATAGTGGCTTCCTTCTCCATAAAGCAAATATGGGATTTGTGCTTTATGTATTTAAATCAATACACTAGTGAGCTCTGGCTGCCTGGGGCTATAAATGAAATGTTAGATAATATTCAGTGGAAATAGCTTATGAAGAGCCAGACTTATAAAAATAGTGAGTCACGTACCGCCTTCTTATTTCAAAGTAGATTGGTGGCATCCTTGGGGCTGACCAGGGCCGGCTCCAGGGTTTTGGCCGCCCCAAGCAGCCAAACAAACAATCAAAAAAAAAAGCCGCGAATGCAATCGCGATCTGCTGCGGCAATTCGGCGGGAGGTCCTTCGCTCCGAGCAGAAGTGAGGGACCGTCCGCCGAATTGCCGCCGAACAGCTGGACGTGCCGCCCCTCTCCAAAGGGGCTTGGTAAGTTGGTGCCTGGAGCCGGCCCTAGGGCTGACGACCTTTTTTTGCTTCCTTCTTAGACCCCAATTCTGTAGAAGTCCATGGGTCTCTTCATGGGTGCAGGATTCCGCTCCCACAGAATGAGTTGTCGGATTGCGTCGTTTGGTTTTCTACGCTATAGCTGTGCACTGAACAGTGTCGTCTTGTATGTCAGGTTTTCAGATGTCGGGCCCACTCCTGCAACCCTTACTTTTACAATTGGGGTGAAAGCCCAGCCCCACTGAAGCAGATTCCCCAGTGATTTCACTGGAGCCCAGATTTCATTTCTGACTCTTTTGTGAAGTTCCCTTGACTTCAATGAAACTGTGTGAATAAGGAGTTGTCATTCGATGAGGGTTGTAGAATCAGGCCCTCGCCTCTCACACTAGTATTAAATGGGCATCTTGCTGGTTTAGTCTAAATTATGTTTATAGTTTATTTTTAAAAGGTGTACACACACCTTTAACATGGTTTTCTATAATTTAAAGATCTTTATTATTATTAAATATACTAAGTGTCAGTTGGTAGCGGTCTATGCGCTGTGACTGGACCATACCTGTGTATTCTGATGGGTCTGCCTTTAACACTGTAAAATTAAATCTGCATGTGATTTACCATAAATATATACCAAAAATAAAATACATTGGCCCAACCTTGCAGCCCCTTACCCATGCCAGTAGTCCTACCCATGAGACAAGTCACTTGCATACAGCAGGATCAGCCTGCGTATGAGAGGTGCTGGTCAGAGAGCTCAGGGTGATTCGCCCCTTTGAGGAGCGGAACCTATATTAGTGAAATAACAATACTTCCAGATTTGACAGTAAGTTGCCAGGTAGAAAGTGGGGGAAAAGCTTGGAAATAATTGCTCAGAGAAATTGTCTCATTCCCGAAGCGAATATATATGCTACACAGATCAAAGAGAAAGCAATGGCAAGATATACTAAATCTGCTATCTAAAGTTAGGCTCCTAAATCCATGGTTAGATCTGACAGAAAAGAAACCTGCTTGTCAAAAGTGCTGAGCACTTGCAGCTCCTATTGATTTCAGTGGGATTTGGGGGTGATCACCATGTCTGAAAGTCTGACCTCTTATAGTTAGGTGTCTAAATATAGATGTAGGAGCCTAAATTTTAAGCACTGTTCATTTTCCCAGGCCAAATTCTACCCTTACATACATGTGCAGAGCTCTTTCAGAAGACAGAAGTCATGTGTATTAATCTGAGGACAGAATCTGAGCCCCATGTTTGATGAAAGTGTTATATTCTTATCTTCCTAGGGAGGCAGTGTGGTCTAGTTGATAGGGTACTAGATAAGGTACCAGGAAACCTAGGTTCTTTTCCTCACTTGACCACTGCATCTTGGTCAAGACATTTCACCTCCCTTTACATCATCTTCCCCTCACACCTTTAGCCTGTCTTGTCAATGTAGCCTGTACGCTTTTTAGGGTCAGGGCTGTCTATTTCTTTGTGTTTATACAGTGCCTAGCACAGGGGGCCCAGTCTTGGTTTGGGCCTCTACAGCTACAAAAATTAGATCATTACCACTACCGTGCCTTCAAATGCCTCCTCAAGACTCACTTCTATTGACAGCCATAAAGAAAGTTGCCAATAATGGCTAAGGAGACAGCCAGCGGGATTGTTGCTATCTGTTTGATTTGTTTCTATATATTTTCTAATTAAAAAACTTTAAATGTCTCTAAACCATCAAGTCATGTACACAGCTGATCTATACGTCCACACATTTCTATCACTGTTCCTCTTCTTCTCTCTCTCTCATTTGCGTCATTAAACTCATTTGTATCTTTTCTTAGGGCCTGATCCAAAGTCAATTCAAGTCAATAAGAGTCTTATGGATCAGGCCCCAAAACTAGAATGCCATTTCTTCATATTTGTCAGCACAGCATCTAGCACAATAGGACCATGATCCTGACTGGGGATTCTTGATGCTACTACCTGTCATACAAATAAAAATGATCACAACAAAACACTGAGAGCTCGCTGAAAGAGAAGGCAATTGTGAGCGTTCGGATACTGACTCCTGGACACAAGTAATTTGCATTGAATTGCCTTCATCAGAAAGAACACTGCTTTTTAGAAGCAAACAGTTTTTTCTGTTTGATTCACAATGAGATCTCTCTTGCTTGTTTGCTACTGGAAGACTTAAGGTAGCTGTGTGATGTGGGTGATCCTTCTCTCCCTGTTACCTTGGAAGAGGTACAGGACCAGAAGTAAGTCTGAGATAATAGGCAAAAGGCCTAGTCCTCCCCTCTTAGGAAAAAGTTATTGCCCCTCCAAATGGGAGTTTGTTTTTTGATTTTCCATGGTCCAGCCCTGTATTTATCACAGAAAGACACTTTAGAAGCCCTGACACTGATAATAACCCTAAATATACACAAGGACAAAGCACAGGGCATGCCTGTTTTGTTCCTACAGGCAAATTATGATCCATTCATTGTGCTCACACCGTTTTTTGTTTTGTTTATTGGAATGCTGTAATTTCTATTTAGATTCTACCATGTAATTAAATTCACTGAAAAAAGAGAGCTTATTACCTAGACATAAACAGTTTCAAAATGAAGCATGATTCCTATTGTGAAAGCAGCAAAAGAATAGTGAAAATTATCTCAGATTAGTTATTCTAATAGGAGAAAAACATGTCCCACTGTGAAACTTGTACTGAATCCAAAGGAAAAAGTTTATAGAGTGGTTTACATGAGATTTACTGGCAAAGGGCCTGGTCCTACAGTCATTACTCAGGCAAAACTCCCATTGAAGCCAATGGTGGGTGGTAAGGATTTCAGGAGTAGGTATATTATGAGTTATTTTTGCTTAACAATAGTGAACATGTACCTGAATGACAAATTATCTTTTACAATTAAAAATTAAACTAATCGGAAAGTTCAAACAGATTATAACTTATTTGAAATGACTGGAAACTAGACTATCCTTGTAAATAGCTTATATTTATTTTCTACACTCAGTAACTGGTTAGGTTACTAGTCAATTTTAAAAAGGGATTATTACTGAACAAGCTTTGTTTTTAATTTTTGAAAAATAATATAATGACAATAGGTGCAATTGTGGTCTGTCTTTCTTTCTTAGCATTTCTCCCCACTTTCTCAGAAAGAGTAAATAAAATAATTAGCATATAGAAGATGGGAAAGAAAAAATATTTTGATCTGATAATTACTGTAGAGTGCACTATGCTCAAGCATATGTATGTATATGATATTTAAACTATTATTCTTTAAAATTATTCCTGTTTAATAGCCTGATCCTACAAAGGTTTATGTGTGTGAGTAACTTTGTACACTAATAACTCCATTGACTTCAGTGGGACTGGTCAGATGCACATAAAGCAGTTAGCCAATGCTTACACATTTATTGAAAGCTGCATGATATTTGGTGTTTTTCTGAAGGTCACAGCTCCTGGAATCATGTGATTACATGAGAATCACAGCTTTCATATGAAAAAATTAAATTTCTTGTTGCTATGTTTGCAAAGAAAAGCTTGAAAACGTTAACTCCAAAGGCTCAAAAAGGAGAAGGAAAATAAAAAGCCCACCCTTTTAAAAATATTTCTTATTTTTAAGCCTATCATTATTTTTGAACTGTTGGGGTTGACAGTGCTAATAAAGATACTCACATATGAAGTGCTTGCAGACTGGGATCTAATAATGAAACAAAGGGTCAAACCCAAAAAGAAATGAAGGTGCTCAGGACATCACAGAATTGGGCCTTAAATTACATCTTACTTGAACTGCTAAGCAAAATTAATCCAGAGTATGAAAACGGGCCACTTTATTAAAAAGGCTATATAGTACAATATTCTTTCTCCAAAATTTAACTTGGCCTTTCCATAAATGTACCTTTGCACATGGAATAGACATGTAAAGGGAATTGTTCTAAAATTTTTATAAAGATGTAGAATGGATACAAAAAAGGGCTTTTATTTTCTTATTTTTAAGTTGTCAGCAGTTAGCATGGGGGAAGCTAGACAGATGCTTCAAGCCATCCAGGGACACCATGTGCCTAAGATGTGTCAGAATGCATGCACTGCTGACCAGAAGGCACAATAATTTATCATGGTTGTTTGCTAGTGACTCTCCCTCTTCTTCTTCTTCTTTTTTTTTTTTTTTCTTGTAATGTAGAAAGCTTTTATAAAGACCATTTTAACAATAAAATGCACTCACCAAAAATATAACTGAATTACCTCCATAAATAGCATGCTTCAGGCCCAAAGTGTTTACTTATGACTGCTCACAGCACTGAAAGAGTGAACATAAGTTACCAAAAGGAGACAACTGCTGATATTTTTGCAATGAGCAGTTAACAGAATACCCACTGATGTTCTGAATTAGTAAATATCTCTTTCCTGAGGCCCTTATGAGATGATGTACTAGAAGCTAAATAACACAGCTGACTAAGAAGTCTCTGAAGTTGCAGCCTTTTGTGTTTGTACTTTTGAAATATCTCTATTGTGATGCAAATGTTGATTTTCAATCAAAATTGGTTGAAAAAAAGTATGTGTCTGTGAAAACTGTTGTAGGAAGTAAGCTTACTCCAAATTTTTCTATTGAAGGTTAAGATTTTTCCCCTCTTCTCATTTTCTGTAAGACAATAAAAATGGTTGATATTAGAGTAACTGCTTTTCTGTTTGTTCAAGTCATCACAGTTCCCAGTTTCCATAACTTCCACTTTAAATTGCTGTATTTTTAATACCTTTTAGACAACCTCAGGAGCATTGGTGTGGCTGTATTTGTGTATGAAGAGTATTATGAAACTTTAGTGCATATTAGTTTTGTTTTCCTGTTAGAATTCAAGTCATTGCTCAGGTTTTCACTGGAAGGTTCCCTCATTAGTAGATATACATAGAAATTATATTTAAGGAGGAAAAAACAGAATGAAATGCATAAATGCAGGAAGGATGTCTCTATACTTTCATTAAACTATTTTTTCCAAAAAAATCTGATTATTGAAAAGTTAAGTCTTCAACAAAAGCAACAAAAAAGAGAGTTTAAAAAAGGGATTCAATACCTTGAATGACATTTTTGATGGCTTTCTTCTGTTTCAGGTTAATAGTATTTTTACTGTATCCCTCTAGATGTAGTTCTGAAGAAACATTTCTCCTGCCAAAATACACACACAGTCTGGGATTAAAAGGGCTGAAACCTACCACCAAGTTCTTAACGCCCTCCCACAATCATTAGACTAAATCCGCCATCATTCTAGATTCATTTTTCCCTTATTCATCTGTCCAACTAATTCCTGCTGCATTCAGTAGGCTTACATCTTAATCTTTTCTGTTACATAGAGAATACATAATGAAAAGCTGCATTTTCTGGGTACATGCACACATTTGGAGCGGATGAACCATATGTGAAGTGACATACAATACTGAATGGAGGCTGAATGGTGTCCAGTGCTAAAAACAGTGCAAGTCCAGGAACAAAAAGCAGGAGAACAAGAGCCCTGTGCTGGGCTTGCCTCGCTTGAACACCAGGGGATTCGCCACTAAAACATGGGTATAATTTCAGTGTTTTCACTCACACAAGCTGTGGGAAAGGAGTCACCATCTGATGTTTGATTGTGCTGGATATGTTTTTGGCAGTGGCCTTGTATTCCACATTGAAAAAAAGGCGGGGGGGAAAGAATAGAGCTGCATTTGCTGTTTTGAATTTGGCGTCTGGCAGGGAGGCATTGCTGGAGGAGTCCCTGACTGTTTGCCACCTGAAAGCATGGACAAGGCCCATCTACTGTGCCCTTTCCCCCTTTCTCTTAGGTCTGCATTACCTCAGGGGAAATTTTATCCATCCTGTCAGTCATTCTAGGTGAATAATATACAACTAGATGTGGCTTTGACAGTTGTGTAATAACTATAAAAGTCTTTTATGCTGGGGATAGTGACATTAGAAATACAAAGATGGTTTCAGAAGAGGAATCTTTCTACTGGTGTTTATAAGGAAATAGTAGCATATTACTGTCACTGAAACTATATGATTACATTAAATTTACATAGAAAAATAGGAATTAACTATTTCCTGCAGTTCAGGTTGGAGAAGAATTAACTAATCAGCATAGGGGCATTGCTGATGATCAGACAATAATGCATGTTTCTTACAAAAGAAAATTCAGGAGACCTAATTCAGGAGACTAAAACTAAGTTAATTAATTACTATTGTGTAAGAGATTAAAAAGAAAACTTGAATATATGTCCATGGAGGTAATATATTATCATGCCAATTGTGAATTACTTTATGGTTTATTCATATAAGTAATCTCATAGTCTGATTAAAATCATATACAGTAATAAAAAAAACCAAATATTCTTATCTGTGTGATTAACAAAAATATCTTAGAGTATTAGAGCTGATAGAATGTTAAGGACTTAAGCATGTGCTTAATAATAGGCATGTGCTAAAATCCCATTTACTTCAAAGAGACTACCGTAGTTTGTTTCTGCAAGCTATCCACATGTAGAAATCCCAGTGACTTCACTTAGGGTATGTCTACACTACGAAATTAAGTCGAATTTATAGAAGCCGGTTTTATAGAAATTGGTTTTATACAGTCGATTGTGTGTGTCCCCACATAAAATGCTCAAAAGTGCATTAAGTCGGCGGACCGCGTCCACAGTACCGAGGCTAGCATCAACTTCCAGAGCGTTGCACTGTGGGTAGCTATCCCACAGTTACCGCAGTCTCTGCCGCCCATTGGAATTCTGGGTTGAGATCCCAATGCCTGATGATGCAAAAACAGTGTCGCGGGGGGTTCTGGGTACATGTCGTCAGGCCCCTCCCCCTCTGTCAGAGCAACGGCAGACAATCGATTCGCGGCTTTTTACCTGGGTTACCTGTGCAGACAACAACGTTAAATTTTGCTATTCACATTACACAGCACATGTGCTTTCGTTACAAGGTCGCATTTTCCCTCTTATATTGAGGGCCTGCCGGTTTGGTGTGAGAGATCACTCACGTAGTGCCAGGCAACAGAATTCGGCTTGCAGGCACCCATGGTAAGCCACAGTCTTTTGGCTTTTTTAACCTTCTTAACATGTGGGAATGGTTTCAAACAGTAGCGCCCTCATTTCCCATACCAAGCACCCGTTGGGTTGGCCATTTAAAATGGGTTTGCAATGTAAAAGGAGGGGCTGCGGTTTCCAGGTTAACATGCAGCACAAACCCAACTACCGCCCCCCCACACCCAATTCTCTGGGATGATCACTTCACTCCTCCCCCCTACTGCGTGGCTAACAGCGGGGAACATTTCTGTTCAGCCGAGCCGGAACGGGCACCTCTGAATGTCCCCTTAATAAAATCACCCCATTTCAACCAGGTGACCGTGAATGATATCACTCTCCTGAGGATAACAAAGGGAGATAAGGAATGGATGTTGTCTGCATGCCAGCAAACACCGGGACCATACGCTGCCATGCTTTATTATGCAATGATTCCAGACTATGTGCTACTGTCCTGGCTTGGTAAAGTGTCCTACCATGGCGGACGGGATAAGGCAGCCCTCCCCAGAAAGCTTTTGCAAAGGCTTTGGGAGTACATCAAGGAGAGCTTTCTGGAGATGTCCCTGGAGGATTTCTGCTCCATCCCCATACACGTTAACAGACTTTTCCAGTAGCTGTACTGGCCGCGATTGCCAGGGCAAATTAATCATTAAACACGCTTGCTTTTAAACCATATGTAATATTTACAAAGGTACACTCACCAGAGGTCCCTTGTGTGCCTTCATGGTCTGGGAGCACGCCTTGGGTGAGTTCGGGAGTTACTGGTTCCAGGTCCAGGGTGATAAACATATCCTGGCTGTTGGGGAAATCGGTTTCTCCGCTTCCTTGCTCTGAGCTATCTTCATTGTCTTCATCATCATCTTCCTCGTACCCCGAACCCGCTTCCCTGTTGCGTGATTCTCCATTGACGGAGTCATAGCACACGGTTGGGGTAGTGGCGGCTGCACCCCCTAGCATGGCATGCAGTTCCGCGTAGAAGCAGTATGTTTGCGGCTCTGCCCCGGACCTTCCGTTTGCCTCTCTGGCTTTGTGGTAGGCTTGCCTTAGCTCCTTAATTTTCACGCGGCACTGCTGTGCGTCCCTGTTATGGCCTCTGTCCTTCATGGCCTTTGAGACTTTTTTTTAATATTTTGCCATTTCGTTTACTGCTACGGAGTAGCACTGATTTGTCTCCCCATATGGCGAGCAGATCCCATACCTCCCGTTCTGTCCACGCTGGAGCTCTTTTGCGATCCTGGGACTCCATCATGGTTACCTGTGCTGATGAGCTCTGCGTGGTCACCTGTGCTCTCCACGCTGGGCAAACAGGAAATGAAATTCAAAAGTTCGCGGGGCTTTTCCTGTCTACCTGGTCAGTGCATCTGAGTTGAGAGTGCTGTCCAGAGCGGTCACAATGAAGCACTATGGGATAGCTCTGAGGCCAATAATGTCGAATTCCGTCCACACTACCCCAAATCCGACCCGCAAAGGCCGATTTTAGCGCTAATCCCCTCGTCGGAGGTGGAGTAAAGAAATCGGTTTAAAGGGCCCTTTAAGTCGAAAAAAAGGGCTTCGTTGTGTGGACGTGTCCAGGCTTAATTCGATTTAACGCTGCTAAATTCGACCTAAACTAGTAGTGTAGACCAGGCCTTAGTTTCACCCCTAGTGAGTTTCAGTTTTGTTTCTAATCAGTTTCACTTCCTGACAAGGCCAACTATTCTCTCTCTTATGAAGCAAAGTATAAAGAGCAACGTAGCCCCTTCCGTTATATTTATGTAGTGATGTCAGGAACACAACTATTTCTTCTATTAAAGAAAGGTCCTGTTAGTGTGGCCTAGTTTCCAAAATATAAAAAATGTTACCAAAATTGTGAAATGTTACCTACAAATACATAATGCTCAAATTTCACTCATACTTGCCCATGTATGGAGACAGACTCAATACCTTCCTCTGTATATAATAAACATGTATGATAGTTGCAATCAATGACACTCTTTTATAATCTATCGAGGTAACATTGCCTACAAATGTGTTTGGTGAACAGTAAATTGTTTACACGGTTCCCTTTCTGGCCCAGGAGGCAGGCCAGATGAGGAGGGGTGTAAGTGGAATTTTTTCTTCAGTGAATGGTGAGCAGATGAGTATTTTTAAGAAGCTAGGAGCAGATATCTTAGTGTGTGGTGTGATTTCTCCAGTAGGTGGAGATATCAAAACAGCACTGCGTGCTTTACATTAAAAAAACAAAAAACTCTCCATCAATCAAAAGTTTAAAGATAAAGGTTAGAAAAAGTTTCCAGGGAAGTTCTACGTTTTTAAATGTACACATGACTGTCCCTTTTCTTGGAAAGCAATGTGTATACATTTCGTTAGGAGGGAGATATGTTCTATGTGGAGGAATGAGTAATTTTACACAGGGTGCAGTGCGATAATGGAAGCATATAATTACTGTGTTAGTATTAGGGAGCAATATATCTGTAAGAAATTAAGACTGCTTTGCAATTAGAATGATGAACACAGCTGTGGAGACAAATGGCATATGTGCTAATTAAATAATTTGTCACTTGACTGTTAAACAAACAATACAGCCTCTTTACATTACTAACTACCATCTCTAGAATGGCATGATGGCCTATTAACAAAATGGAAGGAACAGATTGCACTGCCATGTTTGTCTGATAGCAACTGCAAATGCAGGGTAAAGGTGGCTTATTAAAGAAATCACATTAGTTTTAAAACATTTCAGACTTTTAAGTTAGAGGACTGCTGAGTTCTGCAAGAACAATCCTATATGGTGCATATATGGTCACAGTACCTAATGATTCACCATCAGCAAGGACTATCCTTTTGTTTCACATTAAATTAACTGGGCATTTGCCATCCAGTGAATTGCAGACAATAGAGGAAAATAATAATATTACACAATTGTATAGTACCTTTCATACTAAAAAACACTCAAAAGTTATTTGCAAATTTTAATAGGGACACATTTTCAAAGATGGCCTGCAGTCATGTGTGCAAATACACAATTTGTATAGACAGTTTGGATGGTCAGTTTTGAAAAACTGGCCCTCTACTTTCTTTACAGGAGTCAGTTACTTCATCCACTGCATATGCCTGAGTCTAGAAGACACTCTTCTTTGTGCTCCCCACATAAATAAGCAAACAGTGTCATTCTAATTTCTAAAGGTCTAACATCCTATTATGCTATGTGGTTCTTTGTTGCATTATGTCCTATGTCCAGCCAACATTCCCAGTAAAACAATTTTTTTTCCTATTTAATAGTCTGGCCCTGAAAGCCAAGCATGGTTTATGCTGGTGTCCCCTTGGACCAGCTACAACATATCTCCTTAGCAACATGGGCTACCATGAGCACATCTGTAACAAACACAGATCCACATGTACATTCAAAAAAAAAAACAGAATCAAAACCCTTCCAAAACCAATCACACACTGCACACAGTTCTCCCTTTGGGGAGAGGCTAAGAGAGAGAGCAAACTATACATGACAGATTTTAGTCATGTTCCTAATGCACTACTGTTAGGTGCTCAGACACTACAGTTGAGGGTGGCATGAGAACCTTCTAGAACAGAATAGTTATCCATAAAAGTGGACACCTTGATTCCTCTTTCAAAGTCCCAGGGTAATTCAGCATTCACACATTCCTCCTTTTAATAGAAGATGCTTCTATGACAGAGATTCCTTTTATTTGATCTTGGAGTTTTTTACCATTATGTTGAAACTACTCAGTTTTTTGGGGGGGGGAGGGGGGAAATCACACTGGCTGTCCAGCATGAACATTTACCCAATATCATGAAAGAAAAAAAAATGTAGTAGTCGAGGTCTAAGGATGGTTAACAAAAAAGCTATCAAGGGAAAAGGCTACATTTAAAAGCTGCTATAGAGAAGAAAGGATTCACTTTACAATATAAAACAGATTTTTACATACTCAATCTTCAGAGACAAAAAATGGACTGTCTGCATGTGGAGTGTTTGCTGTGGTCCTGCTATCACAGCATGAATTATTTACTAGCACTATCTAACGTGGAAAGCTTTATGTCTAAGCCCTTCCTATTTCCCCGTGTGTTCTGCTTTTTGCAGGCTGTGTCAGCTTCTTGGTTTGTTGGGGCTGTAGGGAGCTGTCCATTGTTAGGGGCTCAGAGGTGGGTTATGAGAGCTGCAGAACCGTCTGCTTTTTAATAGATGGAAATTGTTGCAAGAGGACACTGACGGGTGAAAACTCTTTCGATTTGATTTCTTTACCAGTCTAATTTTGAGTTATTTACAAACCACATTAACTACTCAAACTTGGGAAGACAGAGACAGACAAAAGGTCAACAAAATTTATCCACTGAAACACCTATGTTATTCTGAGGGAGAAACACAGGGCGTTTGGGAGCTGGTCATTAAGCAGGCAGAAACACAGAGCCTGAGAAATTAGTAGTTCACCCGTCCTTTTTAAATGTGAATATGTTACAAAGTGAGGCGCTAGAGAAGTTTTACATGTTTGTCCTGTGCTGGGATTTACCACTTAGCTCCTATAGTGATGGATATTCTGCAAATATCTTAGAAAAGCAGAAGCCGTCTGTTTATTCGATCACTATAGCAGCTGGAAGAATAATATTAAATCGACTTCATTCAATTGTAAAACCTGCCTCTCGTGATTTAATTATGGTAGTGAAGGCCAAGTGCCTCCGATTTCTAAGCAGGAAATAGGAGGGGGTAGCAATGTTGTTTGTTTGTTTTTTAATATTATGTGAATTACAGTCGATTATTGTATTCTAAACTTTTGATAGACTGATCTACTTCTTTTATGTTTGGAAAGCACCTCGCACATTGTGGGAACTACTGGAAACAAAATAAAAAATAAAAGAGGTTTACTCATAAAAGCTCCTCACAGCACTTGAACTTGATTCTGCCCTTTTGAAGATATAAGAGATTGACCTCAGAAAGTTCACCAGGTCTCTATACTTGATCAGGGATAGTGGAATTTGTACCAGATTCTGATTCTGCCCTTGGATGATTACAGATCTGGCAATAGGGTGATCAGGTTTGCATTTTCACCAAAAGTATTCTGGGTCGCTGCCCGAGCTAGTGTAAATCACCATCGTTCCTAACAACTGTTTTGATTTACACCAGCTGAGGATCTGACCCATATTTCTTCCTGCTGTAATATGTCAAGTTTTGTATTTCCTGAATGAAGGATATCCCTAGTCATTTGTCATTGCACATAACAGAGCAGCATATGAATTACGTTAGGAATGACATGATCTGAACCTCCTCTATATTCGTTCTGACTCCTGCTATCAAGGAAGAACAATAATTTGGTTAAAAAAATCACTGAAAAGTTTGTCTTCCTTTGTAACCATAATCAAATCATCCTCCTACAGCTTTCAAAACTAGAACAGTATATATTATAACTTCGTAGTGGACAAAGAAAAGATTTGAACAATTAGGACTCATTATCAGGAGGCATCCACAGAATTTAACCAAACAAAAGGCCTGATCCACCTCCCATTGAAGTCAATGGGAGCCTTTCCACTGACTTCAATGGAAGATAGATTGGATTCTTAACCTCCTAATATACCACTACAACTTCTACTGAAGTCAGTGGAAGTGGCATAGGCATATTAAAGGGGAGAAATGGCCCCTAAGGGTATGTCTACACTGCTATTAAAAAGCCATGGCTGGCCTATGCCAGCTGGCTCTGGCTAAGGGGCTCAGGTTAAGGGGCTGTTTAATTGTGGTGTAGATGTTCTGACTTGGGATGCAGCCCAAGCTCTGGGATCCTCCCATGTAGCAGGGTCCTAGAGCCCAGGTTTCAGCCCGAACCCAAATGTCTACACCGCAATTAAACAGCCCCTTAACCCGAGCCCCTTAGCCCGAGTCAGCCGGCATGAGCCAGGCGTGGGTTTTTAAGTGCAGTGTAGACACACCCTTAGACAACACCATAACTGACAGAACAGGAGTTTGAAGAACTCCAGGTCTGATCCTGAGAGGTAGTAAGCACATGCAACTCCTGTAGAAGTCAATGGGAGCAATGCGTTCTCAGCATACTGAAGGGGTACGTTCTACCTCAGTTTGTTGAATAAGGCATTCAGGACATGCCTTTAATTCTAAAATGATTGGAATGAAGTTTCCCGTTAAGTGGATCCTCAGGTACAAAGCTCTGTGCTTCGCTCTATTGTTGAGTGTGACTTTTTTTTGTCATTTTATTATTATTTATTTCATTTCTCTTTCTAAACGGGAGGAAACATGTCTATACGTCTGCAGGTCCACTGCCCATACTTCCGCTGAACTAAAGGGCCCAAAAGGGGTTCTGTGAAATGATTTACAAATTAGTGAATCTAAAGTACAACCTTAAAGACAGACTGAAAGAAAGATATAGCCTACTCGCAAATGTAACATTCCCTAGGCCCCAAATTAAATCTGGAAAGTTATTGGTGTAAAAAAAAAACACAAATCTCACCTTTGCTGCCTTTTTTGCTACATTACAAGGAGTTGGTAAAATTTTTGAAAGATCCTCCCTCTTCCCCTGACAAAAAGCCCCAATAGCCACATAGAACTTGTCACACTGGATCAGAGCCATGACCTATCTAGGCCAGGAGTCTGTCTCCAACATTGGAAAGTGCCAGATTTTTTAAAGGACGGCACGAGAGACCCCATAATGAAATAACTTGCCCATAAGGGACGGTTCTGCCTAACTGCTGGTCAGTGGGTGGCTAATGTCTTGCTGCATGAGGGTTTATATCCCTTACCCATTTTGTATCCTATTTAAGCGTGAAAGTTCTCCTGATCCATATAAATATCTGATCTGTTTTTGAACCCTGCTAACTCAGTGATATCTCAGGACAAGGAATCCTGTAGGATAATGACGCATTGTATAAAAAGGCATTTCCTTTTGTCAATTTAAAATGTTATATTTGCATTGTCACTGATGTCCCCTTGTTCTTATTTGATGAGAAACAGTAACTAGGAGAACCTGGTATAGCTCTACCGCAGCTCCCTTTTCCATCTCTTCTCTAGTCTGAACAGCCGTCGTCATATTTTTTAAAAGGGAAAAAAGTTCATAAATAATGAAATCACTAAACATTTAAAAATGGATTGTGTCAGATTTTATATAGAGCTACAATTCAAATGAAAAACACGACGCAGAGCAGTCCCACAGTCTAAGATCACATCTATTCTGGGCTCCACTCATTAACTTTTGTATTAGCTCAAAGCAAAAGTATTATGTCGCATAGCAAAATTCCCACTGTCTTCAGTGAGGCCAGGATTTCACCCTTATTTTTAGAGAGCCTACGATAACATAGACCCTGCTAGCTGGTAAAAACAAAATTATTTAGATAGTCAGGCTTGCTACCGCCATCATGTAGTTGCCCAGAACAGTACATGTGAGTAGTAGAAGAGCGGTTTATGGAATGTATTCTAGTGGTTGTAGCCTAGCATGCAGGAGAGGAAAGCGTCCTTTATAAAGACATTTTCTGATGATTATTTTAGGAGACCTTCTGGTAATCCCCCGTCAATCTGCATGTTAATGAGGGTCATTTAGCAAAGCAGAATACAGGAAAAAAGCTTTGCATAATAATAATGTTAGTTTGATTTGATACTAAAACTTTTTGCTGTTGAATCAAAGCTAAAGCTGAACTTCAGAAAGTGGTATTGAATGTTTAGGTAGAAAATGAACATAATTTCAGCAAGCTTTTTTGATTAATCCCAGCTTTCTGTGATGTCATTTATCACCTTTATTACTTATTCTAATGAGATGGGTGATGTAAAAGGGATGCAGGAGTGAAATCCATTGATAATCTCCTTAGCACTTTGGATAATATACTAGGTTTCTCTCCCACACTGAGAGCTGGAAGCTGGTCTAATATGCTTTAAGACTTCTTGATTGGATGATTTTCCTTTTTATGATGTAGTGTAGATTTGTTCACTCACTCTGAGTAATATTGTTAGAGATTTACAGCTGCACTTAGTCATTTTTATTCACTGCTGTACTTTTTGTGCACAAAAGCCATGGTTTAACCCTAGCTAAATGCTATCTGCTGCGGGGGGACATCAAATGAGCATTTTTAAATGTACTAAAGGCACAGACGCTAGTGCAGCTGCAAACTTTCTTCTCAACCTGCATTATACTAAATAGATTTAAGTATCTAGGCAAATTATCTTCTGCAAAGAAGAGTTGTGGAGAGGATAGCATTTCGATAAAGTATTTACAGAGTACTTTGTCATCTTTGAGGCTACAACCAGACTGTTAGCCTTTTAGATCTCCCTGTATGCTTGTTTTAAAATGTACACAATACAAAAGTAACAGGGTGGTTTTTAAAAAAAAAAAAAAAAAGCAAAAGGGGAAGATTTTGGATTGTGTTGCAATGTCCTTTTATCAATCAGACTGTTATTGTGCCTTTGTATGCAGCCATCTGATATGAAAATGCAAAATTATATTTAAAATACCATTTAGAAAATGCCAAACATCAAGTAATACAAGTTTGTATGAAAAGTAATGGAAGCAATTTGCAAAATTACTGATGTACTGTTAAAGAAGCTTGTTAAGGAAAATCTTAATTAACATGTAAGTGTTCTTATAACAAAACAAACACATTGCTCTACGAGGTGAAATTATTGGCACAATTCCACAATAGCCCGTCCTATGAGGACAATGTTTTGGCTTTCTGCCATGTAGTGAGACAATCCTCCTCTTTTATCTTGTGTAATTTGCAAAATGTGGAAATGTCTATAATGGTAGGGTAATTTGGAATTGTCCATATGTCATTATACCTCTCGGAGCTGGTTCCTCAGCTGGTGCAAATCTGTGTTGCTCCATATATAAATGTATGCAATTAAAAGTTTTTATTAGCAGAATGTCTAATCACCTCCTGACCACCTTGCTTCTTGTTGTTGCCTTTTTCTCTACCCTCCGCCTTCTCTGTTGGGTCTGTTTGGGTCTGTGGCAGGTCCCACGTCTTCTTTGCTTGTACACCACCTAGTACATTGTGAGCACTTCTGGAAACAATAAATAATAGTAAACATTTTCTTCAGAATTTCTTCTTATATGAAAACTAAGCCCCTGATCTTGCAAAGACTTGTGCACAGGCTTAACTTTATTTGCCCTATGAGTAGTCCCACTGGCTGAAGTAGTCAGATGTCTAACCGACAAGCATGTGTAACTACTGTTTATGGGGACAAAGCTTTGGGCATGCAGAACTGTTAGAGAGCTCTTTTGAAACAATAGTTTCATATGTCCAAAGACTGTAAGATGAAGTATTTGCTTCCTTACTATACAATCTCTTTTTTAGCATAGGGATACTCAGTAATACTGAGCTGCAAATATCCATTAATTCTTTCCCCCTATAAAAGTAAAAGTATTTGTTCTCAAACACAAAATAGGGAGAAATAATTAGGTGGACTTTGTAAAGTGAAGTACCAACAGTTAGGTCAAAATTTGGCTCTTTCAAAGACAGACAGATTCCCTTTAGTGTGTGTGTGTGAATATAAATAAAGATAGTCATCATGTACAAATCACTCAAATCAATCTTGTACGTGGGTTTAGGCCCAAAGGTATGTGGGCTTAAACTGGCACCTAAGCTGGTGGAAATTGGTGTAGTTCTATTGATTTCAATGGATCTTTGCGGATTTATAGCAGCTGAGGATCTAGCCCACTATCTATATAACCTTATTGAATAGGGCCTCCATCCAGCAAAGCACAAAGCCCTGTTTAATTGTAATCATATGAGTAGTCCCATTGAAGTGAATAGAAGTACACATGTGCTTAAAGTTAAGCACACGCTTAAGTGCTTTGATGGACTGGGGCCTATGTGGGTCCGAGCAAGGCAACCAAGAAAGGAAGTGGTATAAATGGAGTGGATTTGTTAACATTGTGAAGGAATAAAAATTAACGGAGAACTTAAAATAATAGGCCTGCAGGGTATTATTTGAAAGGAGGGGAAACTCCAGTAGATGGTGTAAGGAAGACCAGGTCAGGTTTTCCCTTAGTGATAGATAATGCATTGTGGGAAATAGAGCAGCTCTAGATGCAATACTGCAAAATTTGTCAGACCTACATATAGTGCTTCATCACTTTTTGTGGCATTCAGAATGGAAAATACAGACAGTGAAGACACCCTGTGTAAGAAGGCAAAAGCATTTAAAAGATAAAAAGGGAAAAGCATATGGGGGAAAAGAACACTGTAGCTGACTTCAGAAAGGAGGAGGAAGCAGTCCATAATTAGAACCCTTTTCAAAAGCTGTTCACACAGCTTACAGCAGTGGGGAGAGAGACTGGAATCGTGCTGTTAAAACTCATCTAGATCAAAGTAATGATGCTTTTCCCACGCACTTGATATTTTCCCCAAAGTTCACTCTACTACTAGAGTAATGATGGATTGCACGCAGCATTGCAGCAGTGTATTCCTTAGACAGTGAGCGCCCTGGGGAAGAGCTCAAGCCTTCTTCTGTTTGGAAAGCACCTATCACATCACAGGTGCTACCAGATATAAATATAGTAATTTTTACAACTGCCGACTGCCATGAGGTGGGTAGTTATTTGAGAAAAGAAATCAGTGTTAACTGAAGACATAGATGAAAGCTATACTTGCTTCCTGATTGTTAAGCAATCCTCCTGGGTGCCCACCCGGGGCATCGGAGCAGCCCTGCATATGGTTCCTTGCCTCAGTTTCCCTCCGTGGTCCCCAGTAATGCCATGCAAACTTATCCTGTAGTCCATAAACATTGGTTATTAACAAAACAAATAGTCCATAACAAAAGTCCCAAAACATAATCCATATCATCCCCAGTCCATGTAGTCCTTAAAACCCAGCTTTGTTCTCCCCATACCCCAGTGTCTTCTGCCACATCTCCATGCCTCCAACCCAGCCCTTCCTTCTGTGATGCAAGCCCACTCTTCTCAGAGAGTGCCCCACAGCCTCTCTACTGGGAGCATCCTTGCCAGGGGAGCATTGCTGACTCCCCTTGGCCCTCTCACTCTTCCTCAGGGTCAAGTTCTCTGGCCCCTTTGCTGCTGCTGCTCCCCCTTCCTTCAGCCCTCTCAGGTCCTTGGCTGTGGCTCTCCAACTTAGAGATAATAGACATCTCCCTCTGCTGCTGCTGCTCCTCCTGCCTTCAGCCTTCTCTAACCCTCCAGCTCTGGCTTAGGGGATGCCAGCCAGCAAATCCCTCTTTCTGCTCTCCTGCCTTCAACCTTCTCCGAGGAACTGCCTTCTCCCTCTAGCAGCTCTCATCTCCTGCCTCTCTCCTCACTGACAGTCTGCTCTAATGCCTGACTTACCTTTTATAGCCTAGGTCAGGGGTCAGCAACGTTTGGCACGCGGCTCGCCAGGGTAAGCACCCTGGCGGGCCGGGCCAGTTTATTTACCTGCTGACGCGGCAGATTCGGCCGATCGCAGCCCCCACTCGCCGCGGTTCGCCGTCCCGGGCCAATGGGGG